>NC_053390.1:143292967-143539259 GCF_905171765.1 Bufo bufo | reverse complement strand
CTAGTACAACCTGATATTTCGTTACCCTTCATAGTTGAGGTTGATGCTTCTGAGGTAGGGGTGGGTGCGGTCTTGTCTCAGGGTTCCTCTCCTGCCAAATGGCAACCGTGTGCCTTTTTCTCAAAGAAACTCTCCTCCGCAGAGAGAAATTATGATGTGGGAGATAGGGAATTGTTGGCCATCAAGTTGGCTTTTGAGGAATGGCGCCATTGGCTAGAGGGAGCCAGACACCCTATTACCGTGTTTACTGACCATCAAAATCTGGCCTATTTGGAGTCAGCCAAGCGTCTGAACCCGAGACAGGCCAGATGGTCTTTGTTCTTTTCAAGGTTTAATTTTGTTGTTACGTTCCGCCCTGGGGTTAAGAATGTGAAGGCAGATGCCCTGTCACGTTGTTTTCCAGGAGGTGGGAATTTTGAAGACCCGGGTCCCATTTTGGCTGAAGGTGTGGTGGTCTCTGCTCTTTTTCCTGAATTGGAGGCAGAGGTGCAGGCAGCCCAGCAGAAGCTCCTGATCTTTGTCCTCCTGGGAGGTTGTTTGTGCCTCTCGCTTTGAGACACAAGATTTTTAAAGAACACCACGACACGGTCCTTGCTGGGCACCCGGGGGCAAGAGCCACACTGGATCTCATCGCTCGGAGATTCTGGTGGCCTGCGCTTCATAAGTCGGTTGAGGGTTTTGTGGCAGCTTGCGAGACTTGCGCTCGTGCCAAGGTCCCTCATTCACGGCCATCAGGTCCTCTCCTTCCTTTGCCCATTCCTTCCCGTCCTTGGACACATCTGTCCATGGACTTCATAACGGACTTGCCTCGTTCCTCGGGGAAGTCTGTGATTCTGGTGGTGGTGGACCGTTTTAGCAAAATGGTGCATTTTATCCCTTTCCCTGGTTTGCCCAATGCTAAGACGCTGGCGCAGGCATTTATTGACCACATTGTCAAATTGCATGGGATTCCTTCAGACATAGTCTCTGATAGGGGCACGCAGTTTGTTTCCAGATTCTGGAAGGCTTTCTGTTCTCGCTTGGGGGTTCGGTTGTCATTCTCTTCTGCTTTTCATCCGCAGTCGAATGGCCAGACAGAGCGCGTCAATCAGAATCTGGAGACATATCTGCGCTGTTTTGTGGCGGAGAATCAGGAGGATTGGTGTTCTTTTTTGTCCCTTGCTGAGTTTGCTTTAAATAACCGTCGTCAGGAGTCCTCTGATAAGTCACCATTTTTTGGTGCATATGGGTTCCATCCGCAGTTTGGGACTTTCTCGGGAGAGGGCTCTTCTGGTTTGCCTGATGAGGACAGATTCTCCTCGTCTTTGTCATCTATTTGGCAAAAGATTCAGGATAATCTAAAGAGCATGAGTGAGAGATATAAGCGTGTGGCGGATAAGAGACGTGTGCCTGGTCCGGACCTGAATGTTGGTGATCTGGTGTGGTTGTCTACCAAGAATATCAAATTGAAGGTTCCCTCCTGGAAGTTGGGTCCTAGGTTTATTGGGCCTTACAAGATCCTGTCTGTCATCAATCCTGTTGCCTACCGTCTTGATCTTCCTCAGACTTGGAAGATCCATAATGTTTTTCATAAGTCCTTATTGAAACCTTATGTTCAACCTATTGTACCCTCGCCTTTGCCTCCTCCTCCGATTATGGTTGATGGAAATCTTGAATTTCAGTTCTCTAGGATTGTGGATTCTCGTCTTGTCCGCGGTTCCCTCCAGTACCTCGTTCATTGGGAGGGTTATGGTCCTGAGGAGAGGATGTGGGTCCCAGTGACGGACATTAAGGCCTCTCGTCTCATCAGGGCTTTTCATAGGTCCCATCCTGAGAAGGTGGGCCCTGAGTGTCCGGAGTCCACTCCTAGAGGGAGGGGTACTGTCACAGCCAGACAGCTGAGAAGCGCTCACAGGAGCTTCTCAGATCCTCCTCCTTGAATTTCTTTGTTTTGGTTTAGTTTCTCATCTCGTTAGTCTATCTCAGCTGTCATGCAGTCAGACTGATCGCTACCCTTTAAGTTCCTCCCCATAATGCAGTAGTGTGCGGCTGATACAACTTCCTGGAGTGTGTGTGCATGCTGTTCCCAGTTCCCAGTTCCCAGTTCTCAGTCGTCAGTCGTCTGCAGATAAGTGCTGTTTATGTATTTATGTTTTTGTCTTTTCTGGATCCAGGTGACCCTGACTCCCCCCGTGTCAGTGTAGGGAGCCGGTGGTCGTGTCCCTTCACTATTGTAGGGTCTTCAGGTAATAGATAGCCGAGGAACGTGGATATGCGGCCATCCACCTTTGGGGTGTTCGCATAGGCTGAGCAGTGAGGGAGAGCGGCAGCTCTATTGCAGGGGTCTCCCTTTGTTCCTTAGTTGTGGATCCAGAGAGACATTGTTTATATGGTATTGTCTTGTTTCCTGTACACCATCCGTGACACATTGGGCCCCACCAAATATCGCTGTAAATTCTGCTGGCTACTGGGACCTGAGGTAGTTGGTTCACTAGGACGTGTGGCTGTGGCAGAACGGCCACGTCCTCTCCCAGCACCAGAGGGTCCACTAACACCACCACGACCATGTCCACGTCCGCGTCCCTTATTAGATGTTTTCCTCATTGTTCCCGTTCACCACAATTTTGAGAATGGCAAATTTGGGAATGCTTTTTCAACCCAGAAAAAAAAGTGTGCTTTTACGGTCACTACAAATAACTTGAACAGCTAAAACAGTGCAGATTTGGTTGAATAGAGATGTGAGACCTGTTTTTTTTTTGCGCTGTCTGACAGGTATAGGTTTAATCACAGAATCACACTTCTATCAGCACGCTAGCGTGTGTCTTAGGTTTTTCTGAATGACACTATCAATACCTTCAATGTAAGATTTTCTTTTTGGGATAGATTTCAAGTAGGCCTCAAATACCAGAAACTAGTTATTTTGAGAATGGCAAATTTGGGAATGCTTTTTCAACCCAGAACAAAAAGTCTGCTTTTACGGTCACTACAAATAACTTGACCAGCTAAAACAGTGCAGATTTGGTTGAATAGAGATGTGAGACCTGTTTTTTTTTGCGCTGTGTGACAGGTATAGGTTTAATCACAGAATCACACTTCTATCAGCACGCTAGCGTGTGTCTTAGGTTTTTCTGAATGACACTATCAATACCTTCAATGTAAGATTTTCTTTTTGGGGTAGATTTCAAGTAGGCCTCAAATACCAGAAACTAGTTATTTTGAGAATGGCAAATTTGGGAATGCTTTTTCAACCCAGAACAAAAAGTCTGCTTTTACGGTCACTACAAATAACTTGACCAGCTAAAACAGTGCAGATTTGGTTGAATAGAGATGTGAGACCTGTTTTTTTTTGCGCTGTGTGACAGGTATAGGTTTAATCACAGAATCACACTTCTATCAGCACGCTAGCGTGTGTCTTAGGTTTTTCTGAATGACACTATCAATACCTTCAATGTAAGATTTTCTTTTTGGGATAGATTTCAAGTAGGCCTCAAATACCAGAAACTAGTTATTTTGAGAATGGCAAATTTGGGAATGCTTTTTCAACCCAGAACAAAAAGTCTGCTTTTACGGTCACTACAAATAACTTGACCAGCTAAAACAGTGCAGATTTGGTTGAATAGAGATGTGAGACCTGTTTTTTTTTGCGCTGTGTGACAGGTATAGGTTTAATCACAGAATCACACTTCTATCAGCACACTAGCGTGTGTCTTAGGTTTTTCTGAATGACACTATCAATACCTTCAATGTAAGATTTTCTTTTTGGGATAGATTTCAAGTAGGCCTCAAATACCAGAAACTAGTTATTTTGAGAATGGCAAATTTGGGAATGCTTTTTCAACCCAGAACAAAAAGTCTGCTTTTACGGTCACTACAAATAACTTGACCAGCTAAAACAGTGCAGATTTGGTTGAATAGAGATGTGAGACCTGTTTTTTTTTGCGCTGTGTGACAGGTATAGGTTTAATCACAGAATCACACTTCTATCAGCACGCTAGCGTGTGTCTTAGGTTTTTCTGAATGACACTATCAATACCTTCAATGTAAGATTTTCTTTTTGGGATAGATTTCAAGTAGGCCTCAAATACCAGAAACTAGTTATTTTGAGAATGGCAAATTTGGGAATGCTTTTTCAACCCAGAAAAAAAAGTGTGCTTTTACGGTCAATACAAATAACTTGACCAGCTAAAACAGTACAGATTTGGTTGAATAGAAATGTCAGGTGTATTTTTTAGGCGCTGGGTGACAGGCTCAACTTGCCCCTGATGTAATATATGGCCAAAAAATAACCACACTGTTGATGGTTAAATGCACTTGGGTGACGCAGGCTCAGCCTGCACCAGATGTAGTATATGGCCAAAAAATAATCAGACTGTTGATGGTTAAATGCACTTGGGTGACACAGGCTCAGCCTGCACCAGATGTAGTATATGGCCAAAAAATAATCAGACTGTTGATGGTTAAATGCACTTGGGTGACACAGGCTCAGCCTGCAGCTGATGTAGGATATAGCACAAAATAACCACACTATCGATGGTTAAATACACTTGGGTGACACAGGCTCAGCCTGCAGCTGATGTAGTATATGGCCAAAAAATAATCAGACTGTTGATGGTTAAATGCACTTGGGTGACACAGGCTCAGCCTGCAGCTGATGTAGTATATGGCCAAAAAATAACCAGACTGTTGATGGTTAAATGCACTTCGGTGACACAGGCTCAGCCTGCAGCTGATGTAGGATATAGCACAAAATAACCACACTATCGATGGTTAAATACACTTGGTGATAGCTCGTGCTGGCGCACCACAAGTCACAAAATGGCCGCCGATCACCCCAGAAAAAAAGTGATCTAAAAACGCTCTGGGCAGCCTCAAAAAAGTGAGCAAGTCAATAATAGCACTTCAATGATCCACAGCTGCAGATCGATCACAGAATGAAGTCTTTTGGAGGAGTTAATCTGCCTAATCTCGCCCTAACGTCGCAGCTGCAACCTCTCCCTATACTGATCATAGCAGAGTGACGTGCGGCGCTACTTGACTCCAGCTTAAATAGAGGCTGGGTCACATGGTGCACTGGCCAATCACAGCCATGCCAATAGTAGGCATGGCTGTGATGGCCTCTTGGGCCAAGTAGTATGACGCTTGTTGATTGGCTGCTTTGCAGCCTTTCAAAAAGCGCCAAGAAAGCGCCGAACACCGAACCCGAACTCGGACTTTTACGAAAATTTTCGGGTTCGGGTCCGTGTCACGGACACCCCAAAATTCGGTACGAACCCGAACTATACAGTTCGGGTTCGCTCATCCCTAGTCCTGAGGAAGTCTATTCCACAGATTCACAGTTCTTACAGTAAAGAAGCTTTGATGCTTCCGGAGACTGAACTTTTTCCTATCCAATCGGAGGCAGTGCCCCCTTGCCTTTTGAGCACATTTTACATGGAACAGTTTTTCACCGTATTTTTTGTATGGCCCATTTATATATTTGTATAGGTTAATCATGTCCCCCCTTAGACGTCTCTTCTCAAGACTAAATAAATTAAATTATTTTAATCTTTCTTCATAACTAAGACCCTCCATGCCCCTTATCAGTTTAGTTGCTCTCCTCTACATTTTCTAGCTGTAGTGCGTCCTTTCTATGGACTGGTGCCCAGAACTGAACTGCTTTATAAAGTGGTAATATTACATCCCTGCCCCGCAAGTCCATGCCTTGTTTAATGCATGACAATATCCCGGTGGCCTTAGAAGCAGCTGATTGACATTGTATGCTGTAATTTTATCCACAAGGACAACCACATTTTTCTCTATAAGTGACTCTCCCAGTGTTACATCACCTAGGACATATGAAGCACAGAGATTATTACTACCAAGATGCATAACTTTACATTTGTCAGCATTGAACCTCATTTGCCAAGTTGATGCCCAATCACTCAGAGTGTTTAAGTCAGCTTGTAGTATATGGACATCTTTCATAGGCTGTACAGTTCTACATAGCTTAGTGTCATCTGCAAAAATAGAAATGGTGCTATTAATCTTTTCCTCGATATCATTAATAAATAAATTAAATAATAAAGGGCCCAGCACTCAACCTTGGGGTACACAATTTATAACTCAGGGCCATTCTGAATAAGAGTCATTGACCACAACTCTCTGGACACGGTCCTTCAGCCAGTTTTCAATCTAATTACAAAATATACTTTCCAAGCCTATAGACCTTACTTTACCTATTAAACGTCTATGAGGGAAAGTATCAAAAGCCTTTGCAAAATCCAGAAACACTACATCCACAGGCGCCCCTCTGACCAGGCTACTACTCGCCTTCTCATAAAAACAAATCAGGTTAGTCTGACAACTTCTGTCCTTGGTAAACCCATGTTGGTTTTCATTTACAATATTATTTACAGC
Source organism: Bufo bufo (assembly GCF_905171765.1). Lineage (NCBI taxonomy): Eukaryota > Metazoa > Chordata > Amphibia > Anura > Bufonidae > Bufo > Bufo bufo. The sequence continues at coordinate 143,532,884 of NC_053390.1, read as the reverse complement.
CACATGCTCCTGTATATAGTCCCTTAAGAGTCCTTCAAACATTTTTCCCACAGCAGAAGTTAAACTAACTGGTCTATAATTACCTGTGAAGGACCTTGATTCTTCTTTCGTTTCGCGGCAAACTTTGCTCGTTTGCAGTTCGCCAAATGGGCGAACACATGGCGATGCTCCGCAGTGTAGGCTTTTTTTAACGTGTCCGCTGCTGACAATGGTGTTTCCATCTGCAGCCTGAGCTGTCAACGCATAAGTTGCGGTAAGCCCAACATTCACCTATGGATGACCGCCTTAAGAAGGCACCTGGCCTCTCATCACCGAGCCCAGTGGGAGCAACACCGTCAGAATCTACAAAGCCACACTCCCGGCGCTCCACGTCTTGCCTCTTCTCCTTCTCCTCTCTCCTCCACTCCACCTTTCACCGTGCCATCGTCACTTTCATCTGGCAAAAGGCAGGCTTCCGTGGCCCAAATGTTCGAGCGTAAAAATGATGACGCCGGATAACCCTTTTGCCCAACGGCTGACTGCCGGCTTGTCAGAACTACTAGCCCGCCAACTACTGCCATATAAACTGGTGGACTCAGAGGTCTTTAGAAAATTTGGGGCCATTGGCACACCGCAATGGAAGGTCCCGGGAAGAAAATATTTCTCCCAGAAGGGCATCCCGGAGCTTATATGGCCACGTTCAGCGGCAAGTGAATGCATCTCTGGAACACAGTGTCGGTGCCAAGATACATCTGACCACAGAGACGTGGTCTAGTAAATACGGGCAGGGAAGGTACATAACTTTTACTGCCCATTGGGTGAACCTTCTGATGGCTGTCAAGCATGCAACCCTTCGCACCCGTGTGGATTTGGTGTTACCGCCACGGATTGCATGCAGGCCTGCCTCCTCTTCTCCTCCTCCTACTCCATCCTCCATCTCCTCTTCTTCTCCTCCTTTTCCACTGCTACTGCCTCTTCCGCTACGCCCCCCAAGCTCCCCAGAACCTATTCAACATGCCAGGAAGCCATGCTGTGCTGGGGCTGTTGTGCCTGGAAGCCAAGAGCCACACCGGTCCTGCACTCCTTTCAGCTTTGTGGTCACAAACCGATCAGTGGCTAACCGAGCTCAATTTGACAATTGGCAAAGTGATGTGCGACAACGGTGACAATCTGCTGAGCGCGCTGAAACAAGGCAAAATGACACACGTGCCGTGCATGGCACACATCTAGAACTTAGTCGTGCAGCCAAATACCCCAGGTCCAGGACGTCTTGCGGCAGGCCAGGAAAATCTCTGGCCATTTTATAAGACCTTACACAGCCATGGCTCGCCCTGCTGACGTCCAGCGGCGACACCACCTGCCCGTCAGATGTCTGATTTGTGACTGCCCAACGTGCTGGAACTCCACCTTGTATATGCTTGATAGGCTGCTCCAGCAGAAACGTGCAGTTAACGACTACCTATACGAACTCTGTGGCAGGACAGGTTCTGGGAGCTTGTTTTTTTTTCACCATTGCCAGTGGCTGCTCATGCGCGACACATGCAGAGTTCTGCGGCCATTTGATGAGATCACCAAACTGGTCAGTCGCAGCCAGGGTGCCGTCAGTGACATTGTACCTTATGCCTTCTTTCTGGAGCGTGCATTGCATTGTGTCATTGATCAAGTCGTCGAGGAGCAGGAAGATGAGGGAGTCCCAATGCTGAATGAATTCCCAGGGCGGGCTACTCCATCTTAGACAAGTCAAGAGGAGTCTGAAGAGAAGTCAGAGGAGGATGGTGCCTGGGGGGAGGAGGAGGAGGAGCAAGAAGAGCATGCTTTAAACTTTTCTGGGATCCCTGGTGTTGTCTGTGGCTGTTGGGAGGAGACCGAGGACAACATTATCCTGGACGATGAGCAGGAGCCGGGCCACTCCACCGCTTCCAGTTTAGTGTAAATGGGGGCCTTTCTGCTCCAGTATTTGAAGAGGGACCCCGTATAGAAAGCATAAAGGGCAAGGACCAGTACTGGGTGGCAACGTACTTAGACCCTTGCTACAAACACAAAATGGCGGACATGTTACCAGCATCACAGAGGGCTGTCAGAATGCAGCATTTCCAGGCTTTGCTTCGAGAAATGCTGCATTCTGCTTTTGTGGGCGCTGGCAGAGGAATTTCCACTCACAGAGAAACAGTTGCGGGTACCAATCCAACAGCACATGCAAGAAGAGGGTGGTTTGAAGATGTGTTGGTCACTTCGGATATGAGATCATTTGTGCAGCCAACCCAACGACAGCCGTCCTCCGGATCCAGCCTCATGGAACGCTTAGACTGACAGGTGTCCGACTACATCGGTTTAACGGCTATGAGAAGGGAGGAACCCCTGGACTACTGGGCGTGCAGGCTTGAACTGTGGCCAGAGCTGGCACAATTTGCCATGGAACTCTTGGCTTGCCCCTTGTCCAGTGTCCTGTCCAAAAGAACGTTCAGCACAGCAGGGGGGATCATGACCGATAAGCACACTCACCTAGCCCACGACAGTGTGGACTACCTCACATTTCTAAAAATTAATGAGGCATGGATCTCGGAGGAATTCAACACTTGTGACGACCACGTTTAATTGAATTTCCTCATGCCAGCCCACACATATCCTACAACACCAAGAACAAAGAATGATCCCTGTCTTATGCTAATAATGAGGCATAAAAGGCCTTTTCTGTCTGTTGAATGCCTTATGTTTTGGGCCTCGGAGGAATTTAACACCTGTGACGACCACGTGTTTCAACTATTATCATTAGGGTTTTTTTCAAGAGGGGGGATTTCATTAACCATGTTTTTAATCCAATTTTATATTTTTAGTTCTTTTAAACACATGTATTTGACCTGTATTTGTACTGGCCTTCAGTAAAATTTATATCCATTGACCGTCTAATATACCTCCAGCCACATAATCACTTGATCTTTTCTGTACAGTGAATGCATAATTTTTGCGGTCTGTAATACACTGGCCTGCAGTAAAATTGATATCCAATGACCGTGTAATCTATCTCCAGCCGCATACTTACTTGTTCTTTTTTGTCCGCTGAATGCATAATTTTGGGGGGATGTAGTCCACTGGCCTGCTGTAAAATTGATATCCAATGACCGTGTAATCTACCTCCAGCCACATACTTACTTGTTTTTTCTGTACGGTGAATGAACAATCAGAATTTCTTTTATGTCAGGTGAGTGCCTAAAATAACATCTTTCTAAGCTCCAACAGGGCACATTTCAGAGAATTTCCCTTTAAGACGCATAAAAAGTCCCCTGATTAAGATACATATTTTTTGTTGGAATTTTTGTCATTGATCCCCCTCTAGTATGTCACTGTCCATGTTGTGGGACTATTTGTGCACTTCTACTAAGTATTTGGTGGCTGCAAATATGAGCTGAAGGTTTTTCAGGTTCGCCTGCCATTAAAGTGAATAGGTCCGCTTGTTTGCGAACCGTCCCGGCAGATGTTCGTCCATCACTAATGGGCATCACGTTTGCCTTGCGCCAATCACTTGGCACTGTACCAGTACCTAGAGAATCTTTAAAAATTATAAACAGGGGCACAGCAATGACTGAACTGAGCTCTTTAAGCACTCTTGGGTGTAATCCATCTGGACCCGGAGCCTTGTTCACATTTACCCTATTTAACTTGTCTTGGACCATATCTACATTTAGCCAATTGAGTATATTACTGGATGTACTAACAGCCCTGGAGCCACAGATATCAGCTCCTTTCTCTTCTTTTGTATATACAGAGCTAAAAAAAAATATTTAGTAACTCTGCCTTTTCCCTATATTCAGTGCCTACCCCCCCCCCCTTTACAATTATTTAGTGGCCCTACCTGCTCAGACCTAGTTTTTTTTAGCATTTACCGTATTTTCTGCCCCATAAGACGCACTTTTTCCCCCCACTGACGTCACATGCCTGCGCAGCCTACTTTATGGCCGCCCGCCCGCCCTGCTCTGCCTGCTACAGGACATTTAATAAGTAGTACAGATGGGGCTGGGGATCGGAACTTCAATGAAAGCTATTATTATAAAATATTTAGGCAATAAAGCATTGAGTGAGCGTGGGGCCGGCCCCTCCCACAGGTTTAGCTCCGGTATATTAGGGCATCTGTGGATGCCACTAATATGGGGTGGGGGATATGTGGATGGCACTGTTGTGGGGGGGAGATCTGTAGATGGCACTGTTATGGGGGGGTGATCTGTGGATGGCACTGTTATGGGGTGGGGGATATGTGGATGGCACTGTTATGGGGTGGGGGATCTGTGGGTGACACATATATAGCAGTGCCATCCACAGATCCACCCTCCATAACAGTGCCATCCACAGATCCCCCTCCATAACAGTGCCATCCACACATCACCCCCTCCATAACAGTACCATCCACAGATCACCCCCCCATAACAGTGCCATTCACAGATCACCCCCCCATAACAGTGCCATCCACAGATCACCCCCCCATAACAGTGCCATCCACAGATCACCCCCCCATAACAGTGTCATCCACAGATCACCCCCCCATAACAGTGCCATCCACAGATTCCCCATAATAGTGTCATGCACAGACCACCATTAGTTCAAAACCCACCAAAAGCACACCTTTTGGTTAAAAATATATTTTTTCTTATTTTCCTTCTCAAAAACCTAGGTGTGTCTTATGGGCCAGTGCGTCTTATAGGGCGAAAAATACGGGTTTGTTTTGTATTTTTACTAATTTTATCTCCTTTTTACAGATTTTATTAAGCCCTTTGTAATCTTTAAACGCTCCAGCTGACCCTTCAGATTAGTATTTTTTAAATGCCCTTTTTTTTGTCTTTTATTGCCCTTTTTACAGTAGCTGTAAGCCATGGGGGGGGGGGGTTCATTTTAGCAGTTTATACTTGTTACCTAAAGGAATAAAAAAAAATTGTGCAATTACTCAATGTGGATTTAAAGCTCTCCCATTCATCCTTAGTATTATTATGTGACTGTAGCTGCTCCCAGTCTATGCCCTGAAATACTGCCCTCAACCCAGGGAAATCAGCCTTTTTGAAATTTAGTGTCTTTGCTCTGCCTGACAGAGTTTTCTTCTTATAGTTTAGGGAAAATATAATTATATTGTGGTCACTATTACCTAGTGTTTCTCGAACAGTAATATTTCCAACAAGCTCTGCATCATTAGAAATTACCAGATCCAACAGAGCATTGCCCCTAGTGGGAGCTTCTACAAACTAGCCCATAAAGTGGTCCTGCAGCAATTGAGGAATCTTCTCCCCTTCGCAGTTGAGGCAGAATCATGACCCCTGTCAATGTCTGGGAAGTTAAAATCTCCCATTATGACCACTGTACCAGCTAGTGCAGCCCGCTCTATTTGGTTATACAGTTGTGTTTCTCCTCTGCCTCATTGGGGTCACTAAATACAAAGGAATGCGCTTTGTGACAAAGTAAGGCTAATTTCAACCTCGCGTTTTGTGCGGATCCGTCTTGTATCTGCACAGACGGATCCGCACCAATAATGCAAACGCTTGTATCCGTTAATAATGGATCCGTTTGCATTATTCATTCAAAAAAAAGTTTAAGTCAAAACGAATCTGTCTTGACTTACATTGAAAGTCAATGGGGGACGGATCCGTTTTCAATTAAACTATATTGTGTCAGTGAAAAACTGATCCGTCCCCATTGACTTAGATGGCTCCGCATAGTCAGACGGTCACCAAAACGCTGCAAGCTGCATTTTAGTGACCGTCTAAAAAATGCAACGAAGACCAAACTAGCCAAATTGATGCATTCTGAACGGATCCTTATCCATTCAGAATGTATTGGGGCTACACTGATCTGTTTTGGGCCGCTTGTGAGATCCCTGAAACGATCTCACAAGCGGACCCAGAAACGCCAGTGTGAAAGTAGCCTATTTCGTCACAAATCAATTTTTTTTTGTGAAATTTGGCTGCCATGTACTGCATGCTATAGTACAGAAGGCTGGCAGAGCGCAGGCTGGTCCTGGTGGTCGGGGGTGAGGACTGTGTTCTACAAGGATCATTTACTCTATTGGGAAATACAGGGCACAGTATAATATACTAGAAGCTAAATACTGTAGAGATATTAGTCCTATTCCCAAATAATAATACATTTATGGGGTCATTGATCAAACTGGTGTAAAGTAAAACTTGCTTAGTTGCCCTTAGCAACCAATCAGATTCCACCTTTCATTTTCCAAAGATGCTGTTAAAAATGAAAGGTGGAATCTGATTGGTTGCTATGGGCAACTAAACCAGTTCTACTTTATACCAGTTTGATAAATGACCCCATTAGTGACTATATATTACCAACATACATGGCCTAAATAATACCGCCATAATGGATAATAGCTCATGCCATGACTGGATAACAAACACTGTAACATTATGGCCCCATACCATGACTGAATGATGCCTCCATACAGTGACCGGATAACACCTCCATACAGTGACCGAATAACACCTCCATACAGTGACTGGATAACACCTCCATACAGTGAACGGATAACACCTCCATACAGTGACTGGATAACACCTCCATACAGTGAACGGATAACACCTCCATACAGTGACTGGATAACACCTCCATACAGTGAACGGATAACACCTCCATACAGTGACTGGATAACACCTCCATACAGTGACTGGATAACACCTCCATACAGTGACTGGATAACACCTCCATACAGTGACTGGATAACACCACAATACACTAGATAACACCTCCATACAGTAACTAGATAACACCACTAGGGTTGTCCCGATACCGATACTAGTATCGGTATCGGGACCGATTCCGAGTTTTCTCGGCGGTACTCAGCCGCCGATACCCCGCCCCGATACATAAATAGAATACTATGGGCGTAACTATGGGCGGGGCCCCGCCGCTCACCGAAGTATTTATAAACGTGAATCCTTATCCTGTTGTTAAGTTGAACTAACGCTGCCCTCTCCCATGTTCCCATGTCCCCCCTGTATCCCCACAGCACTTACTTAAGCTTCCATAGCAGGCAGAGCAGACGGCAGCAGTAACGTCACTCACTGACGTAGAGCGCCTGCTCCGCCCCCTTTATGAGTGAAGCAGGCGGAGCAGGCGCGCGACGTCAGTGAGTGACGTTACTGGTGCCGTCCGCTCTGCCTGCTATGGAAGCTTAAGTAAGTGCTGTGGAGATACAGGGGAATACAGGGGAACATGAGAGAGGGCAGCGTTAGTTCAACTTAACAACAGGATAAGGATTCACGTTTATAAATACTTCGGTGAGCGGCGGGGCCCGGTGTATTGGGGGACACTGTTATGAGGGGGATCTGTGGATGACATATAGCAGTGTCAGCCACAGATCCTCCCCATAACAGTTCCATCCACAGATCCCCTATAACAGCACCATCCACAGATCCCCCACCAAATAACAATGCCATCCTCAGATCCCCCCACCCCATAACAATGCCATCCACAGATATCCCACCCCATAGCAGTACCATCCACAGATCCCCCATAACAGTGCCATCCACAGATCCCCCATAACAGTGCCATCCACAGATCCCCCATAACAGTGCCATCCACAGATCCCCCATAACAGTGCCGTCCACAGATCCCCCATAACAGTGCCATCCACAGATCCCCATAACAGTGCCATCCACAGATCCCCCATAACAGCACCATCCACAGATCCCCATAACAGCGCCATCCACAGATCCCCCATAACAGCGCCATCCACAGATCCCCCATAACAGTGCCATCCACAGATCCCCCATAACAGTGCCATCCACAGATCCCCCATAACAGTGCCATCCACAGATCCCCCATAACAGTGCCATCCACAGATCCCCCATAACAGTGCCATCCACAGATCCCCCATAACAGTGCCATCCACAGATCCCCCATAACAGTGCCATCCACAGATCCCCCATAACAGTGCCATCCACAGATCCCCATAACAGTGCCATCCACAGATCCCCCATAACAGTGCCATCCACAGATCCCCCACATGACAGTGCGTCATCCACAGATCCACAGATCCCCCAAAACGGTCACATGACATTTAAAAAAAGTATCGGTATTCGGTATCGGTGACTACTTGAAAAAAAGTATCGGTACTTGTACTCGGTCCTAAAAAAGTGGTATCGGGACAACCCTAAACACCACAATACACTGGATAACACCTCCATACAGTGACTGGATACTGCATAACGCAGCCATACACGGGATAACACATCTTTACAGTGACTAGATAACTGCCATACAGTGCCACCATACACTGGATAAGACCTCCATAAAGTGACTGGATAACGCCTCTGTAAACCGTGTACCGGGATGGGCTCCCCAGAATACAGCGAAGTCACGAATGATGAAAACAACTCCACCCCCAGCTTTTGCCAAAACAGAATTTTACTTAAACGTGGTAATGAACACAACCACAATTGCTGGGAACATACAATAAATTTACATACACCCAGCCCGAAGGCTGAGATCCTTGTGCTGCACAGCGCAGCGCCCTCCGATGGATGTAGGAGGAAAGTGTGGTAATTTACCTACTGGCAGGCACAACTAAACTGCCACACCTTACCTGTTATTACCCAAAAAAACAAGACTAATTGTATGGGTGTGTGGTACAGCTAGCCTGCGGTGCAGAACAACAGCTTACAATCTTACAAAGCTGTACAGAATTCCCCCTCCCATAACTGGTGTTGTAGCATGTGGCTGAGTATTCCTCCTGAGCCAAACCCCAGCCTGGCTTGATTTTGCTACTTCCATCTCTTTGTGCACCAGCCTGGCTTGAGTTTGTGGGAAGTTTATCAGCTCTCCAGTGTGAAATGTCACTTTAAGTTATGGAGTCCTTGCAATGGACAGTAGCAACACTTGTGGCCTGACACAAACAGAGACCCTAACTAACTAACTACAGGCCTGGTCTCAGTCTCTAGGCGCCAACACTGTAATGAGGTGCGTGCACGATCTTACCGACACGGGATCTGCTCTTCATCCGCTGGTGACTCTGAACAGAACAAATGCCTCTCCAACAAGCATGTGGTCCTGCAGTGTATGTAGCTTTGCTCCTTAGCTCTCATCAGTGTTCCTGGAAGCAATCCTCCTTCCTCTGGACAGGATCAGGGTCTTGGACACAATCAGCTTCACTTAGCTGCTGCACTGGTCACTGATGTATGCTCCCACACCTGGATACCGTCGGATTCTCTGCTGACACAGTTCCTCAGTCTCAGTGTCACTGTCTCTCCCGTGAGAAGATCTAAGAGACTGTCTGCACGTGATGTGATCTTACAGCCTCTTTGGTTTCACTTGTTTCTGTGTTGTTGCTGGTTATGACCACACCTCGTGTAGCTTAAGTGATCATTGCAACTCTTCTATTTAGTGTGGTCTCACCCATCATGCTATGCGGTTGATAGCTCCTTTCTGGTTGTGGAAGTGCTGGTGTTTGGTTCTCCAATGAGTTCCTGCTTGTCCACGTACTTCGGAGTTAAGTGTCTTTTCCCTATTATTAGTTGTATTCCCCTATCTTTTGGTATTAGGCCTGAGGGAGTCTCCTGTTCCTTCAGCTGGGAAGGAACAGGTCGTCTTTTTTCCTGACACTATTTCAGGGCTCTTTAGGGTCAGATAGTGTTCTAGGTTCCTGCGTATGAATATTCCTACCATTAAGGTCTGTCAGGGCTCGGTTTAGGGATTGACTAGGTGGTGACCTTTCTTCTTTCCCTAGTTTTCCCTAGTATCTTTTCCCTTCCCTCCTGTGTTCGGTGTGGAGTTTACCACCCACTAGTATTGATCGCAAATTTTTATTGCGAATATCGGCACTTAGAGAATTCGCAAAGATGTAGAATATATTGCCAATGAGAAACATAGAAACATAGAATGTGTCGGCAGATAAGAACCATTTGACCCATCTAGTCTGCCCAATATACTGAATACTATGAATAACCCTTGGCCCTATCTTACAGTTGCAAGAAAAAGTATGTGAACCCTTTAGAATGATATGGATTTCTGCACAAATTGGTCATAAAATGTGATCTGATCTTCATCTAAGTCCCAACAATAGACAAACACAGTCTGCTTAAACTAATAACACACAAAGAATTAAATGTTACCATGTTTTTATTGAACACACCATGTAAACATTCACAGTGCAGGTGGAAAAAGTATGTGAACCCTTGGATTTAATAACTGGTTGAACCTCTTTTGGCAGCAATAACTTCAACCAAACGTTTCCTGTAGTTGCAGATCAGACGTGCACAACGGTCAGGAGTAATTCTTGACCATTCCTCTTTACAGAACTGTTTCAGTTCAGCAATACTCTTAGGATGTCTGGTGGGAATCGCTTTCTTGAGGTCATGCCACAACATCTGAATCGGGTTGAGGTCAGGACTCTAACTGGGCCACTCCAGAAGGCGTATTTTCTTTTGTTTAAGCCATTCTGTTGTTGATTTACTTCTATGCTTTGGGTCGTTGTCCTGTTGCAACATCCATCTTCTGTTGAGCTTCAGCTGGTGGACAGATAGCCTTAAGTTCTCCTGCAAAATGTCTTGATAAACTTGGGAATTCATTTTTCCTTCAATGATAGCAATCCGTCCAGGCCCTGACACAGCAAAGCAGCCCCAAACCATGATGCCCCCACCACCATACTTCACAGTTGGGATGAGGTTTTGATGTTGGTGTGCTGTGCCTTTTTTTCTCCACACATAGTGTTGTGTGTTTCCAAACAACTCAACTTTGGTTTCATCTGTCCACAGAATATTTTGCCAGTACTGCTGTGGAACATCCAGGTGCTCTTGTGCAAACTGTAAACGTGCAGCAATGTTTTTTTTGGACAGCAGTGGCTTCCTCTGTGGTATCCTCCCATGAAATCCATTCTTTTCTAGTGTTTTACGTATCATAGATTCGCTAACAGGGATGTTTGCATTGCCTGAGACTTTTGTAAGTCTTTAGCTGACACTCTAGGATTCTTCTTCACCTCATTGAGCAGTTTGCGCTGTGCTCTTGCAGTCATCTTTACAGGATGGCCACTCCTAGGGAGAGTAGCAGCAGTGCTGAACTTTCTCCATTTATAGACAATTTGTCTTACCCTGGACTGATGAACAGCAAGGCTTTTGGAGATACTTTTATGACCCTTTCCAGCTTTATGCAAGTCAACAATTCTTAATCGTAGGTCTTCTGAGAGCTCTTTTGTGCGAGGCATCATTTATATCAGGCAATGTTTCTTGTGAAAAGCAAACCCAGAACTGGTGTGTGTTTTTTTATAGGGCAGGGCAACTGTAACCAAGACTTCCAATCTCATCTCATTGATTGGACTCCAGTTGGCTGACACCTCACTCATTAGTCTAAGGGTTCACATACTTTTTCTTGCAACTGTATATGAAGGATGGCCTTATGCCTATCCCATGCATGCTTAAACTCCTACACTGTATTTGCAGCTACCACTTCTGCAGGAAGGCTATTCCATGCATCCACTACTCTCTCAGTAAAGTAATACTTCCTGATATTACTTTTTAAATCTTTGCCCCTCTAATTTAAAACTATGTCCTCTTGTAGCAGTTTTTCTTCTTTTAAATATTCTCTCCTCTTTTACCTTGTTGATTCCCTATATGTATTTAAAAGTTTCTATCATATCCTCTCTGTCTCGTCTTTTTTCCAAGCTATACATGTTAAGGTCCTTTAATCTTTCCTGGTAAGTTTTATCTTGCAATCCATGAACTAGTTTAGTAGCTCTTCTCTGAACTCTCTCCAAAGTATAAATATCCTTCTGGAGATATGGTCTCCAGTACTGCGCACAATACTCCAAATGAGGTCTCACTAGTGCTCTGTAGAGCGGCATGAGCACCTCACTCTTTCTACTGGTAATGCCTCTCCCTATACACCCAAGCATTCTGCCAGCATTTCCTGCTGCTCTATGACATTGTCTGCCTACCTTTAAGTCTTCTGAAATAATGACCCCTAAATCCCTTTCCTCAGATACTGAGGTTAGGACTGTATCACTGATTTTATATTCTGCTCTTGGGTTTTGACCATTCCTCTAGTTTTCCTAAATCCTTTTCCATTTGGTGTATCCCTCCAGGAACATCAACCCTGTTACAAATCTTTGTGTCATCAGCAAAAAGACACACCTTACCATCGAGGCCTTCTGCAATTTCGCTGATAAAGATATTAAACAATATGGGTCCCAGAACAGATCCCTGAGGTACCCCACTGGTAACAAGACCTTGGTCTGAATATACTCCATTGACTACAACACTCTGTTGCCTTTCCCTCAGCCACTGCCTAATCCATTCAACAATATGGGAGTCCAAGCCCAAAGACTGCAATTTATTGATAAGCCTTCTATGTGAGACAGTATCAAAAGCCTTACTAAAGTCTAGATAAGCGATGTCTACTGCACCTCCTCCATCTATTATTTTAGTCACCCAATCAAAAAAATCTATAAGATTAGTTTGACATGATCTCCCTGAAGTAAACCCATGTAGTTTTTCATCTTTCAATCCATGGGATTTTAGATGTTCCACAATCCTCTCCTTAAGTATGGTTTCCATTAATTTCCCCACTATTGATGTCAGGCTTACTGGCCTACAGTTGCCCGATTCCTCCCTACTACCTTTCTTGTGAATGGGCACAACATTTGCTAATTTCCAATCTTCTGGGACGACTCCTGTTGCCAGTGATTGGTTAAATAAATCTGTTAATGGTTTTGCTAGTTCACCGCTGAGCTCTTTTAATAGCTTTGGGTGTATCCCATCAGGCCCCTGTGACTTATTTGTATTAATTTTAGACAGCTGACTTAGAACCTCTTCCTCTGTAAAGACACATGCATCAAAAGATTCATTAGTCTTCTTTCCTAACTGAGGTCTTTTTCCTTCATTTTCCTTTGTAAAAACTGAACAGAAGTATTCATTGAGGCAGTCAGCTAGTTCTTTATCTTCTTCCATATACCTTCCTTCTTTTGTTTTTAATTTGGTAATTCCTTGTTTTAGTTTCCTTTTTTCATTTATGTATCTGAAGAATGCCTTATCGCCTTTTTTCCCTGACTGAGCTAATTTCTCTTCTGCCTGTGCTTTAGAAGCTCTTATAACTTGTTTGGCCTCTCTCTGCCTAATCTTATAAATTTGCCTGTCATCCTCGTTTTTTTTTATTTATATAATTCCTAAATGCTATCTTTTTGTTTTTAATGATTTTGGCCACTTCTGCTGAGTACCACAGTGGTCTCTTCCTTTTTTTGCTTTTACTGACAAGCCTAATGCAATTTTCTGTTGCCTTCAATAGTGCCACTTTTAAGTAGTCCCATTTCTCCTGGACTCCAATGAAACTGTTCCAATCTGATAGGGACTCGTATACCACTAATCTAATTTTAGAAAAGTCAGTTTTTCTAAAATCTAAAACTTTTGTTTTTGTGTGGTGTGACTCAGTCACTGTACTTATAGTAAACCACACTGACTGGTGATCACTAGATCCCAAGCTTTACCCTACAGTAATATCATATACCAAATGTGAATACTAAATCTAAAATGGCCTCCTTCCGGGTTGGCTCCTCAAGTACTTGCTGTAGAGATAATTCCAGTAGGGAATTTAGAATATCTGTACTCCTGGCAGAACTAGCAATTTTGTTTTCCAGTTTACATCAGGAAGATCGAAGTCTCCCATAATGATAACTACACCCAAGAGAGGTAAGGAATTTGTTAGACACGGTATCACTATTGTCTGATTGCAAATGAGCATAGGCGAGTAAGGTGTTAATTTGTTGTTGGGGGAGGAGCCTTTGTGGGAGTGTGTGTATATATAGAAACATAGTATTAGCTTGCTAATTATAGCTTGCTGCTTTTCCAAGTGCTGATTTACAAGTGCATTGGAGATATTCAGGAGATACTCAGGAGGTAATCTGGAGGTGGATATAATCTAAACAAGTAAGATTTGTTTGTTTAAAATCTTTCCCCTCTTTACAATGGCAGACCTGGTTCTGTGCAGGAATTGTTGTGCTTTTATTTCAGGTTCCACTCTTCAGAGGTTTGGATACTGTCTGATCTGTAGAAAGCGCTCCATAATGCAGCAGGAAATTACCTTTTTGAAATATGAGATTTGTAAATTAACCATTAAACAAACTCAGGCTGAGAACATTGCAATGCCACTTCCACAGATGCCCCCTAGAAATGGAAGATGGGTTACTGTAGGTTCTGGTAGACTGAGAGTTGTGGATAGAAGACATGTCCCACAGTCTGTGGCTCTCCATAATTCATTTGCAGCACTTTCAGAGTGCAAGAGCAACATGGAGGATGGCTCAAGCACAGTGGGTGAGAAACAATCATCTCCCATGCCTAAAGTATGCAAGACTGCAGCCAAAGACAAAAATGAGAAGGTGAGGATTGATAGTAAGCAGCTGTTGGTGGGCGATTCCATCATAAGAGGTGTGAAGTTTGAGGAGAATGGTGTTGTGAGATGTCTCCCTGGTGCTACCGCTAGCAGGGATAGACGACGGATCCTTAATATTGTTAGGAAAGCAAAGCAGGAAAGGGAAGTGGATGTTATTGTCCATCTTGGGACAAACGATCTGGCTTGCAATGAGGTTTCAAAGGTGAAAGAAGCTTTTCACACACTTGGAAAAGATATACGGGAGGTTGCATCAACTGTTTCATTCTCTGCAGTTTTGCCTGTGCATAACCTTCAGCATGACAGGAAGATGCACATTAAGGAATTCAATGTATGGCTTAGTGAATGGTGTCTGAACCAAGGGTTTGGCTTTGTGTCTCATGTTAGCTCTTGTTGGAATGGAAAAGAACTTCCTAATGATCTCTCTCTCTCTCCACACGCTCCCTAGAAACGTTAGAGAAGGGACTAGCTGTCTTCACAGAGCAACTGAAGAAGGCTTCAGAAGGGTCAAAGGAGGAGAGCCAGAAAGAGAATGGTGATACTCCTACATCGGCTGCAGCCGAGCTGAGCGAGGAGGTGAACGATCAGTTTTTGGATCCTGGCTATTACAATGTGCTGTCTCTCCTGACTCCTCCCCAAAAGGAGAACAGTTTCCTGGGTGAGCCTCTGGAGAAAATGCCAGAAGACGAGGAGTCTGCTGAAGATCCCGGTGCCTCCTGCCTCGATGAGAAAGAGGGGGAGGAGTTAAGAGGGCAAGTGTATGGTACCATGTCCAAGAAGGATGAGGAGGCTGTCAAAGAGACTGGAGACTCCAAGAAGACAAAGGCTGAAGAAGTTAAGGCCGATGTGTTGGTGGACGTGAAGTCCCCAGGTGCTGCAGAGATCAAAGTTAAGACAAAGGGAGTGACAGCCGAAGTGGAAAAAGCCACTAAAGAAGCAGAGGTCTCTGAAGCTGCCACCGTAGCTGGGGAAACTACTGCTGGAAAGAAGGAAGAAGTGAACCAGATGCACGTAAAAGAAGTGAGCAGGGGCAAGCATGCTCTGCTGAAGGAGCCCCGCAAAGCAAAGGAGAAAGTGTGTGGACATGACCATGACTGGGAACAGTTCCGTCAGGAGCTGCAGCAGTCCAAGAAAGGACATGAGGCGCATGTGCGGAAGCCAGAGGATCTAAAAAGAGAGAGGGATCAAAGAGTGCGAGAGCGCATCATCATCACCCGGGAAAGAGTAGAAAAAGAGTATCTGGCCATGAGATGGGCACATGAGGCCTTTAGGCAGTTTCTATTGGACAAGTTGTCAGTTTTGGTGATAAACCAAGCTCTGCTGGCGTGGGTCTGGCAGAATAAAGGGAAGCCTGTGATGCTGGCCACATCTTCCAGGGGGAATGCTGAGCTGGAAGATGGCAGGTTAATGTGGATGCCCTATCACAAGCATCCGTTTGGTACATGTTTTCCCCCCCACAGGGTTGAACACAGAGGGGGGGATATGTGGCAATGTGAATAGTGATGGGTGCAGAAAAGTCCCGGGGAAGCATGAAAAAGGGGTGTTTGCACCAGGAGCATGTCACCAAGGGGCCCGGCCTTGGTGGAATAAAGGCCCTAGATATAGGTGGCCACTAAGCTAGTTGGTGGATACCAAGCTACTTAGCTTAGCTGGCTCCAACTAGTCCAGGGCAGGCTTTTACTGGGAACAGGCAATGTGTTGGGTGGGTGCCTGTTTCCCATGCTCCAGTCCGGGATTTTGGAATATGCCCATGTCCAGGGATGGTATTTAATTCTGTTGCTGGACTTGGGTGTGGCTCCCAGTCTGGGGAAAGAGAGTGTGTTTCCAGAAACAGAGGCCTGTTGAGGCTCTGTGTGTGGTCTTAGCCGGGCTAGGCTGAGGGACCACGAGGCTAAGTGACAGCCTGGAATTTGGGGGATGCAGTGACGCCTGCGGCACAAGGGCCACAAGGTCAGAGTCGGGAGGACTGCTGGACCACAATCCCCCAAAAAGACTTGCATTTGCTACAGCCTGGAGGCTGCTTGACTATTGGGCTGAGAAAGCCGCATGTTATGACAGTGTGTGAACGGTCCTTTAGGCGAGTCAGGTTATTATATGTTTAGTTAGAGCCCAGTAGGTGTTTATTTTGTATCATTTATGTTTGGTTTGCTAAGGTGCCAAATAAAGCGATGTTTGGACCTGAAACTAGGTGTCTGGCGACGATACTTGTGTGAATGACCCCCGGAGAAGAGCTAACCCCCCACATGGTCAAGACAGAAATAGATGTATTAAGACTAGGGTTGAGCGAACCCAAACTGTAAAGTTCGGGTTCGTACCGAACTTTAGGATTTTTGGACCCCGGACCTGAACCCGAACATTTCAGTAAAAGTTCGGGTTCGGTGTTCGGCGCTTTCTTGGCGCTTTTTAAAAGGCTGCAGAGCAGCCAATCAACAAGCGGTTAACTGTCTGACATTAGAAGCCATCACAGCCAAGCCTACTAATGGCATCGCTGTGATTGGCCAGAGCAGCATGTGACCCAGGCTCTATATAAGCTTGAGTCACATAGCGCTGCACGTCACTCTGCTGTTACAAGTGTAGGGAGAGGATGCTGCTGGACTTGTGATTTCAGGAAGAGAATAGGAGAGAATCTAACTCAGCGATCTACATAGAATCGTTTTACCCTGCCCTGAGCCCATTGACCAAAAAAAAACAACTTTTATAATTCTGTTAGTTAGGTGGGCGGCGGCCATTTTATGCAAGCTCAGTGCACCAGCACTGCATCTGAGCTTTTGGGACATTGCAAATCACCATTTTTTGGCAATCTACAACATCTGGATTAGTCAGTGTGCAATTTAAGGTAGAAATACACCCATCATTTTCTGGGGTTTTAAAAACACACCTTTTTGCCAAAAAACTGTATTTTCCTGATCTGCAAGTGTTAAATTTAAGTTTAATATATACAGCTTTCATATTCTGTTCCAAAAAAATTTTTTTGGGGCAATCTACAACATCTGGATTAGTCAGTGTGCAATTTAAGCTAAAAATACACCCATCATTTTCTGGGGTTTGAAAAACACACTTTTTTGACAAAAAACACTATTTTCAGGCCTTGCAGTATCAGCACATGTGAAATTACAGGCTTATATACTGCTGTCAAATTCAGTTGTTAAACAAACACTCATTTGGGCAAAAAAATAATTGTTGGCAGCCTTTGATGCAGATGTCATTGTGAGATACACCCTTAATACATTTGGGTAAGATTCAGAGATTTGAAATACCGCCATTTGGTGCACCAATATTGAATTCAGGCCTACACTGGTTCAGGCCGTGTGAGATACACCCTCTACATACAGGGGTTTAATTCAGGCATTTGAAATACAGCCATTTTGGGCAAAGAAATCTTTAATTCAGGCCTACACTGGTTCAGACCGTGTGAGATACACCCTCTACATACAGGGGTTTGATTCAGGCATTTGAAATACAGTCATTTGAAATACAGCCATTTTAGGCTAGGAAATCTTTAATTCAGGCCTACACTGGTTCAGACCGTGTAAGATACACCCTCTACATACAGGGGTTTGATTCAGGTATTTGAAATACAGTCATTTGAAATACAGCCATTTTGGGCAAAGAAATATTTCATTCAGGCCTACACTGGTTCAGACTGTGTGAGATACACCCTCTACATACAGGGGTTTGATTCAGGCATTTGAAATACAGCCATTTGAAATACAGCCATTTTGTGCAAAGAAATCTTTAATTCAGGCCTACACTGGTTCAGGCCGTGTGAGAGACACCCTCTACATACATGGGTTTGATTCAGGCATTTGAAATACAGCCATTTTGTGCAAAGAAATCTTTAATTCAGGGCTACACTTGTTCAGGCCGTGTGAGATACACCCTCTACATACAGGGGTTTGATTCAGGCATTTGAAATACAGCCATTTTGAGCAAAGAATTCTTTAATTCAGGCCTACACTGATTCAGGCCATGTGAGATACACCCTCTACATACAGGGGTTTGATTCAGGCATTTGAAATACAGCCATTTGAAATACAGCCATTTTGGGCAAAGAAATCTTTAATTTAGGCCTACACTGATTCAGACCGTGTGAGATACACCCTCTACATACAGGGGTTTGATTCAGGCATTTGAAATACAGCCATTTTGGGCCAAAAAATCTTTAATTGAGGCCTAGTCTGGTTCAGGCCGTGTGAGATACACCCTTTATATTCTGTCGTTCTATTCTACTATTAATTAAACACCCATTTAGGGCAAGATCCTAAATTCAAAAAATATGAGAAGAGCGTCAAATAAGGGACGTGGCCCAGGTCGTGGTGCTGCTGGTGGAGTTACTGTTGCAGGGAGAGGACGTGGTCTGCTACACGCACAAGTGAAACACCTTCCTCAGGTGCGAGTAGGCGACAAAACCTGCAGCAGTGTTTGGTCGGGCCTAATGCTGCTCTACGAATGGTGAGGCCTGATCAAGTACAGGCGATAGTAGATTGGGTTGCTGACAGTGGATCCAGTTCCTTCACATTGTCTCCCACCCAGTCTCCTGCTGAAAGACCACAGTTGGCACCTGCAGCCGATGTCCATCAGTCTTTCACCTCACCCCCTTGCAAATCAGCCAAGCAGTCTGAGCCCCAAGTCATACAGCAGTCTCTTCTGCTTTTTGATGACTCTGTTAGCAGGGTTTCCCAGGGCCATCCACCTAGCCCTGCCCCAGAAGTGGAAGAGATTGAGTGCACCGATGCCCAACCACTTATCTTTCAAGATGAGTACATGGGAGGACCATCGCAGCATGTCTCGGATGATGAAACACAGGTGCCAACTTCTGGGGCTTTCGAAAGTGTGCAGACCGACAAGGAAGGTAGGGGTGAAGACTGGGTGGAAGATGATGTGGAGGACAATGAGGTCCTCGACCCCACATGGAATCAAGGTCATGCGAATGACCTGTGTTTTTCGGAGGAAGAGACGGTGGTCGCATAGAGCCACCAGCACAGTAGAAGAGGGAGCTGGGTGCAAAAGCGGAGCGGCTGTCCCCTAGACAGTACGCCTGCTACTGCGCACCGCAGCAAGGGACCGAGCACACCAAAGCCAGCTCCAAGGAGTTCCCTGGCGTGGCAGTTTTTCAGAGAATGTGCTGATGAAAAGACACGAGTGGTTTTCACGCTGTGCAATCAGAGCCTGAAGCGAGGCATAAACGTTCTCAACCTGAGCACAACCTGCATGACCAGGCATCTAAGTGCAAAGCACAAGCTGCAGTAGAGTAGACACCTCAAAAACCAAGAAAGGTCTCTGGCTCCTCCTGCTTCCTCTTCTGCTGCAGTCGCGGCCTCTTCATCCACCTCTTGAGTGACAGTGCCACCTGCCACCCCGTAAACAGAGGATCTGCCAGCAACACCACCATCTGGGTCACCAAGCATCTCCACAATGTCCCATGGAAGTGTTCAGCTCTCCATCTCCCAAACACTGGAGCGGAAGAGGAAGTACCCCCCTACCCACCCGCGATCCCTGGTCCTGAATGCCAGCATTTCAAAATTACTGGCCTTTGAAATGCTGTAATTCCGTCCAGGAGAGACGGAGAGTTTTAAAAGCCTTATGGCGGTGGCTGTCCCACAGTACGTCGTGCCCAGCCGCCACTACTTTTCCAGGAGTGCCATCCCTTCCCTGCACAACCAAGTGGGGGACAAAATCAGGTGTGCACTGCGCAACGCCATCTGTGGCAAGGTGCACCTCACTATGGATACGTGGACCAGTAAGCACGGTCAGGGACCTTATATCTCCATAACAGCACACTGGGTAAATGCAGTGGCGGCTGGGCCTGAGGCGGATAGCAATTTGGCGCATGTCCTTCCACCACCTAGGATTGCAGGGCGCTTCAGTTTGCATTCTGTTGCTTCCTCCTCCTACTCTGCTTTCTCATCCTCTACCAGCTCCTTATCCGGTCAGCGTAACACCTTCACCACCAACTTTAGCACAGCCAGGGGTAAACGACAGCAGGCAGTTTTAAAACTTATCTGTTTTGGGGACAAACCCTACACCGCGCAGGAGCTGTGTACGGGCCTTTAATAACAGACTGATGAGTGGTTTGTGCCAGTCAGCCTCAAGTCCGTCCTGGTGGTGTGCGATAATGGGGGCGAAATCTCGTAGCAGCTTTGGGACTAGCCGGTTTGACGCACATCCCTTGCCTGGTGCATGTGCTGAATTTGGTGGTGCAGAGATTCCTTAAAAATTACCCCGATGTGTAAGAGCTGCTGCATAAAGTGCCGGCCGTCTGTGCGCGCTTTCGGCGTTCTCACCCTGCTGCTGCTCGCCTGTCAGCGCTGCAGCGTAACTTCGGCCTTCCCGCTCACCGCCTCATATGCGACGTGCCCACAAGGTGGAACGCCACCTTGCACATACTGGCCAGACTGTGCGAGCAGCAGCAAGCGATAGTGGAGTTTCAGCTGCAGCACGCACGGGTGAGTCGCTCAGCGGAACAGCACCACTTCACCACCAATGACTGGGCCTCCATGCGAGACCTGTGTTCCTTGTTGCGCTGTTTCGAGTACTCCACCAACATGGCCAGTGCCGATAAAACCGTTCTCAGCGTTACTATCCCACTTCTATGTCTCCTTGAAAAAACGCTGCTGGCGATGATGGAAGAGGATGTGGCACAGGAGGAGGAGGAGGAAGAGGGATTATTTCGTAGGGTTCCCGGCCAGTCATTCACAAGTGGCTCCGAGGTTGGGTTCCTGCACCCACAAACGCCAGGTACACAATTGTCCAGCCAGGGCACAGTTCTGGAGGATGACGAGGTGGAGGAACCATGTTCGCAGCAGGGTGGCACCCAGACCAGCTCATGACCATCACTGGTGCGTGGCTGGGGGGATACAGAGGACAGCTTTTCATTGCCTCTGGGCATCCTGGCACACATGAGCGATTACATGCTGCAGTTTCTCCGCAACGACCGCCGAGTTGCCCACATTCTAACTTGTGCTGATTACTGGGTGGCCACGCTGCCGGATCCCCGTTACAAGGACAACGTACCGTCCTTAATTCCCTCACTGGATAGTGATCGTAAGATGCGTGAGTACAAGCGCACGCTGGTAGACGAGCTGCTGGTGGCATTCCCACCTGACAGCGAGGGCACAGTGGAAGCACAAGGTGAAGGCAGAGGAAGAGGTCGGCAACGCAGCTGGGGCACCGCCAGCACCTCAGAAGGCAGGGTTAGCATGGCTGAAATGTGGAAAAGCTTTGTCAGCACGCCACAACAACCAGCACCACCAGCTGATATGGAACGTCTTAGCAGGAGGCAGCATTTCAG
Organism: Bufo bufo; assembly: GCF_905171765.1. Classification (NCBI taxonomy): domain Eukaryota; kingdom Metazoa; phylum Chordata; class Amphibia; order Anura; family Bufonidae; genus Bufo; species Bufo bufo. The sequence continues at coordinate 143,511,253 of NC_053390.1, read as the reverse complement.
CACCATGGTGGAGCAGTATGTGTGCACACGCCTACACGTACTGAATGACGGGTCTGCCCCCTTCAACTTCTGGGTCCCCAAATTGGGCACATGCCTGAGCTTGCCCTTTACGCCTTGGAGGTTCTGGCCTGCCCTAAAGCCAGTGTATTATCTGAACGTCCGTTTAGCATGGCAGGGGGTGTTATTACAGACAAGCACAGCCGCCTGTCCACAGCCAATGTGGACAAGCTCACGTTCATTAAAATGAACCAGGCATGGATCCCACAGGACTTGTCCGTATCTTGTGCAGAATAGACATGTATACCGGCCTTAACCAGCCATTGTTATAGTACAGCGCAATTGCTCATTCTTGTATTTTGGATATTTCACACTCTTTTGGAGTGTACCCTAATAAAAATAATAAAAAATTTAACCACAAACCAGTGTGGGCTACCTCGTCCTCCTCCAGCGCCGCATCCACCTACACCGCCACCTCCACCTCATAAATCAAGTTTTTTTTTAAAAAATTGTACGTATTTTATTTTATGTAATTTCACTAATTTGTCTGTTACATTTTCAGGTGAAATTCACAAATTGTTGGGTGTGATATACCACTGAAATACCTAGTAGACAGGTAAAAATAAAAATCACAAATTTGTCTGTTACATTTTCGGGTGAAATTCACTAATTTTTGGGTGTGATATACCACTGCTCTACCTAGTAGACAGGTAAAAATAAATCACTAATTTGTCTGTTACATTTTTGGTGAAATTCACAAATTTTTGGGTGTGATATACCACTGCTATACCTAGTAGACAGGTAAAAAAAAATCACTAATTTTTCTGTTACATTTTTGGGTGACATTCAGCAATTTCTGGCTGTGATAGACCCCTGCTCTACCTAGTAGACAGGTAATACATTTCACTAATTTTTCTGTTACATTCTTGGGTGACATTTTACAATTTTTGCCGTGAATAAACCCCTGCTCTGCACAGGGAACGAAATTTTTTAAAATAATCTGTTACATTGGTGGGTGACATTAACCCATTTCTGGCGATGAAAAACCCCTACTCTGCATAGGTGACAGGGGCTTAAATTTCAAAAATTCGTCTTTTTTTATTAATCACTCCAATAACAGGGCATCTTAAGAGTCCTGTATTGTTATTTATCGTCACTACCTCCCTGAGTCGGGAGTGGGTAATTGCCGCACGCCCCCTCCTTTCCTTCAGTTCTTCCATTTTAATAGCTTCTCCCACATTTCCGCTCGATCACAATTAAATTTCATCCATTGATCACATATATCACATAAAGGAGGGCCTCATTCACATGGTGCTAAAATTGTTCAGGTACACTGCTACACTCCTAAAGCCTATGCACTAGGTGAAAGGGCTGCCAAATATTACAAGGAACCGACACTCCAATACACCCTTTCTTACACATAAAGGAGGGCATCGTACACACCCTTTAAAAATTTTCCTTGATGGCCTGCTGGTGACCTTCCAAAACATTCGGAGCGAGGGCATGCTGGTGACCCTATAAAAAATTTGTGGAGAGTGCCTGCTGCTGAGCTGAGCTTCTAAAACATTATATGTGAGGGCCTGCTGTTCAGCTGACGCTCTAAAACATTATATGTGAGGGCCTTCAGGTGAGCAGACCGCATAAAACATTACAGGTGAGGGCCTACAGGTGAGCAGACCGTATAAATCATTAAAGATAAAGGGGCTACAGGTGAGCAGACCGTATAAAACATTGGAGGTGAGGGCCTGAAGGTGAGCGGGCCCTATAAAAAAATTGTAGTGAGGGCCTACAGGTGAGCAGACCGAATAAAACATTAGAGGTGAGGGCCTAAAGGTGAGCGGGCCCTATAAAAAATTGGAGGTGAGGGCCTGAACGTGAGCAGACCCTATAAAACATTGTAGTGAGGGCCTACAGGTGAGCAGACTGTATAAAACAATAGAGGTGGGGGCCTACCGGTGAGCAGACCGTATAAAACATTGGAGGTGTGGGCCTGAAGGTGAGCAGAGCCTATAAAACATTGTAGTGAGGGTAAAACAAGATTCAAACATATACCCTTTTTTTGCGGTGAAAAGGGTGCATCTGAATCTTGTGGATTGAGTACATTATAAAGCATACAGTCCCTGACAAAAGTCTTGTCGCTTGTGTACAAATTGACCTGAAGTGCCGCTAAAATATATTTCTAATCAAGATTTTGTTACAAGAAATGGGTCATTTTAATTCCAACAGCTTTTGTAATTATGTTTCAGTACAAAACGAAACTGACAAAAAGTATTCTAATATTCACAGCTTGGTAGAGCCCATTGAGTCAATTTTTGCCAAGACATAAGTGTTGTCGCCTTGTCTTATGAGCTTCACCTGTGACTAATAATGGATCAATTAGGTCTCAGGTGTGTATAAAAAGAACCCCAGTACACTAGACTTTCACATCAACTGCAACTAGACCTCTGCAAACATGCCTAAGATTCAACCGGAGACTAAAGTGTTGATTATCAAGAGGCTGAAGACCAGATCCACTGCTGATGTGACAGACACCTTCAATGTGTCTCAGCGTCAAGTTCAGAGGATAAAAAAAAGATTTGAAGAGACTGGAGAAGTTTTGGACAAGGCCAGGTCAGGCCGACCCCGCAAGACAACTGCTCGAGAGGACCGTTTGTTGGCTCGAAAATCCAAGGCTAGCCCATTTTCCACTGCAGCAGAGCTCCACGAGACCTGGTCACCTGAAGTCCCTGTGTCAACCAGAACAGTTTGTCGGATTCTGTTTCGAAATGGCCTCCATGTTCGAATCAGTGCCCATAAGCCAGCACTAAACAAAAGACAATTGAAAAACCGTGTGGCATTTGCCAAGGGCCACAACCTGCTAAAAGGATGGAGGCTGAAAAAGTGGCAGAAGGTGGATTTTTCAGATGAATCTTCTGTTGAATTACACCACAGTCGCCGCAAATATTGCAGGAGACCTACTGGAACCTGCATGGAGCCGAGATTTACCCAGAAAACTGTGACGTTTGGTGGAGGCAAAATCATGGTCTGGGGTTACATCCAGTATGGGGGCGTGCGAGGGATCTGCAGGGTGGAAGGCAACATCAATAGTCTAAAATACCAAGAAATCTTAGCTACCTTTTATATTCCCAACCATAAAAAAGGCCAAATTCTGCAGCAGGATGGTGCTCCATCGCATACTTCCATCTCCACATCGAAGTTCCTTAAGGCGAAGAAGATCAAGATGCTCCAGGATTGGCCAGCCCAGTCACCAGACATGAACACCATTGAGCATATATGGTGTAGAATGAAAGAGGAAGCATGGAAGACGAAACCAAAGAATATTGATGAACTCTGGGAGGCATGCAAGACTGTTTTCTTTGCTATTCCTGATGACTTCATCAATAAATTGTATGAATCCTTGCCAAACCGCATGGATTCTGTCCTTCAAGCTCATGGAAGTCAAAAATTTGGATCTCACAGCACCACTACTTAATTTGCTGACATATTTTTGGATTTGCAGTAAAGTTGTTCAATTTCTGTATAGACGACAAAACGTTTATCTTGCAAAATTTGACCTTTCTGTCTTGATTAAATGATAAATCTTTTTTCAGTAAAACTAATTTATTTCAGTGCATTAAACATCATTTGGGAGGGCTTTAGTTTTTTTATATGAGCTATTTCTAACACCAATTGATTAATTAAAAGTCAGGTTAATAGCAGGAGTTTCTACAAAATAGAGAAGCGACAAGACTTTTGTCAGGGACTGTACATTTAAATTGCGTTTTTGTTCCTCATTAGCTCAGCTTTCCTCTGGTGGAGTGGAGAAGTCAAGGACAATCCAGGCCTTGTTAATTTTTATCTGAATCAACCTATCAGCATTGTCAGTGGACAAGCGGATACGCCTATCTGTTATAATGCCACTAGCAAGACTAAATACACGCTCAGACAATACGCTGGTGGAAGGGCAGGCCAGAACCTCCAAGGCATAGAGCGCAAGTTCGTGCCACGTGTCCAGCCAGCTTGGACACCCAGTAGTTGTAAGGCACCGAGGGATCATTGAGGACGCTGATACGGTCTGCCATGTATTTCTTCACCATCTTCCAAAACGTTTCCCTCCTTGGGACAGTAGGCCGCGCTTCAGGGTGCGGTTGCACCCAGGGGTGTCATGAAAGTGTCCCATGCCTTGGAGAGTGTTGCCCTGCCTTTGTTGAAACTGAAGTGTGTTCCCATTGTCTGTCTTCCTTGTTTGCCTATGGAAGTACGGACTCTGCCGCCACCTTTGTCAGATGGAAATGTTTGGAGCAATTTCTCAACAAGGACCTTCTGGTATTGCACCATTTTACTTGCCCTCTCCACCAGAGGAATGAGAGATGAGAAGTTCTCTTTGTAGCGGGGTTCGAGAAGGGTGAACACCCAGTAATCCGTGTTATTTAACCGCCTCCGGACCGCCTAACGCAGGATCGTGTTCCGGAGGCGGCAGCCCTGCGCACAGTCACGCATCTACGCGTCATCTCACGAGACGCGAGATTTCCTGTGAACGCGCGCACACAGGCGCGCGCGTTCACAGGATCGGAAGGTAAGCGAGTGGATCTCCAGCCTGCCAGCGGCGATCGTTCGCTGGCAGGCTGGAGATGCGATTTTTTTTAAACTCTAACAGGTATATTAGACGCTGTTTTGATAACAGCGTCTAATATACCTGCTACCTGGTCCTCTGGTGGTCCCTTTTGTTTGGATCGACCACCAGAGGACACAGGTAGCTCAGTAAAGTAGCACCAAACACCACTACACTACACCCCCCCTGTCACTTATTAACCCCTTATGAACCCCTGATCACCCCATATAGACTCCCTGATCACCCCCCTGTCATTGATCACCCCCCTGTCATTATTCACCCCCCTGTAAGGCTCCATTCAGATGTCCGTATGATTTTTACGGATCCACTGATACATGGATCGGATCCGCAAAACGCATACGGACGTCTGAATGGAGCCTTACAGGGGGGTGATCAATGACGGGGGTGATCACCCCATATAGACTCCCTGATCACCCCCCTGTCATTGATCACCCCCCTGTAAGGCTGCATTCAGATGTCCGTATGTTTTTTACGGATCCACGGATACATGGATCGGATCCGCAAAACACATACAGGCGTCTGAATGGAGCCTTACAGGGGGGTGATCACCCCATATAGACTCCCTGAAAACCCCCCTGTCATTGATCACCCCCTTGTAAGGCTCCATTCAGACGTCCGTATGATTTTTACGGATCCACTGATACATGGATCGGATCCGCAAAACACATACGGACATCTGAATGGAGCCTTATATGGGGGTGATCAATGACAGGGGGGTGATCACCCCATATAGACTCCCTGATCACCCCCTGTCATTGATCACCCCCCTGTCATTGATCACCCCCCTGTAAGGCTGCATTCAGATGTCCGTATGATTTTTACGGATCCACTGATACATGGATCGGATCCGCAAAACACATACGGACATCTGAATGGAGCCTTACAGGGGGGTGATCACCCCATATAGACTCCCTGATCACCCCCCTGTTATTGATCACCCCCCTGTCATTGATCACCCCCCTGTAAGGCTGCATTCAGATGTCCGTATGATTTTTACGGATCCACTGATACATGGATCGGATCCGCAAAACACATACGGACATCTGAATGGAGCCTTATAGGGGGGTGATCAATGACAGGGGGGTGATCACCCCATATAGACTCCCTGATCACCCCCCTGTCATTGATCACCCCCCTGTAAGGCTCCATTCAGACATTTTCTTGGCCCAAGTTAGCGGAAATTATTATTTTTTTTCTTACAAAGTCTCATATTCCACTAACTTGTGTCAAAAAATAAAATCTCACATGAACTCACCATACCTCTCACGGAATCCAAATGCGTAAAAATTTTTAGACATTTCTATTCCAGACTTCTTCTCACGCTTTAGGGCCCCAAGAATGCCAGGGCAGTATAAATACCCCACATGTGACCCCATTTCGGAAAGAAGACACCCCAAGGTATTCCGTGAGGGGCATATTGAGTCCATGAAAGATTAAAATTTTTGTCCCAAGTTAGCGGAAAGGGAGACTTTATGAGAAAAAAAAAAAATATATCAATTTCCGCTAACTTGTGCCAAAAAATAAAAATTTCTATGAACTCGCCATGCCCCTCATTGAATACCTTGGGGTGTGTTCTTTCCAAAATGGGGTCACATGTGGGGTATTTATACTGCCCTGGCATTCTAGGGGCCCTAAAGCGTGAGAAGAAGTCTGGGATCCAAATGTCTAAAAATGCCCTCATAAAAGGAATGTGGGCCCCTTTGCGCATCTAGGCTGCAAAAAAGTGTCACACATCTGGTATCGCCGTACTCAGGAGAAGTTGGGCAATGTGTTTTGGGGTGTCATTTTACATATACCCATGCTGGGTGAGATAAATATCTTGGTCAAATGCCAACTTTGCATAAAAAATGGGAAAAGTTGTCTTTTGCCGAGATATTTCTCTCACCCAGCATGAGTATATGTAAAAAGACACCCCAAAACACATTGCCCAACTTCTCCTGAATACGGCGATACCACATGTGTGACACTTTTTTGCAGCCTAGGTGGGCAAAGGGGCCCACATTCCAAAGAGCACCTTTCGGATTTCACCGGCCATTTTTTACAGATTTTGATTTCAAAAACTTGTGACAAAAAATAAAAAGTTCTATGAACTCACTATGCCCATCAGCGAATACCTTAGGGTGTCTACTTTCCGAAATGGGGTCATTTGTGGGGTGTTTGTACTGTCTGGCCATTGTAGAACCTCAGGAAACATGACAGGTGCTCAGAAAGTCAGAGCTGCTTCAAAAAGCGGAAATTCACATTTTTGTACCATAGTTTGTAAACGCTATAACTTTTACCCAAACCATTTTTTTTTTTTACCCAAACATTTTTTTTTTATCAAAGACATGTAGAACAATAAATTTAGAGAAAAATTTATATATGGATGTGGTTTTTTTTGCAAAATTTTACAACGGAAAGTGAAAAATGTAATTTTTTTGCAAAAAAATCGTTACATTTTGATTAATAACAAAAAAAGTAAAAATGTCAGCAGCAATGAAATACCACCAAATGAAAGCTCTATTAGTGAGAAGAAAAGGAGGTAAAATTCATTTGGGTGGTAAGTTGCATGACCGAGCAATAAACGGTTAAAGTAGTGTAGGTCAGAAGTGTAAAAAGTGGCCTGGTCATTAAGGGTGTTTAAGCTAGGGGGGCTGAGGTGGTTAAAATGCGTATAACGTGAGGGTCGCGGGAAAGGCAGCCTAACATGTGTGCCAGAGTACCAAGAGGTAAGACGTCTATGTCGACGTCAGGATGACTCTCCACCTCCTGATCCTCCTCCTCATCCCCTTGTGCCCATCCACGTCGAACCGATGGAATTAAAGTTCTGTCGGTAGTACCCTCTGTAGCAGAGGCAACTGTCTCCAGCTCCTCCTCCTCCAATTCGCGCTGAGAAGATGAAATTTGGGTGGTCTGGCTATCACCCACACTAAAGACCTCCCCCATTTCCACGTCTGCCACATTCAGAGTGTCATCCTTAATTGTGAGCAGCGATCATTTGAGTAGACACAGAAGTGGGATGCTTACGCTGATTATAGCGTTATCGCCACTAAGCATCTGTGTGGATTCATCAAAGTTTCTTAAAACCTCACAGAGGTCTGCCATTAATGCCCACTCCTCGCGTGTAAATAGTGGAAGTTGACTCGAAAGGCGACGACCATGTTGCAGCTGGTATTCCACAACTGCCCACTGCTGCTCACAAAGCCTGGACAACATGTAGAATGTAGAGTTCAAGCGCGTGCTCACGTTGCACAACAGTCGATGAGCTGGAAGCCCCAAGAGCTGCTGCAGCATTGACAGAGTGGCTGAAGCTGTGGACGACTTGTGGAAATGGGCACCCACGCGGCGCGCCTTTACTAGTAGCATCAGGTTGCCGAGCTTCAAAGCCGCCACCAAGTTACAGCCATTGTCCGACACAACCACGCCTGGTTGTAGGTTGAGCGGTGACAGCCACAGCTTGGTCTGGTCCCTTATACCCTGCCACAGCTCTGCAGTGGTGTGCTGTTTGTCCCCTAGGCAGATCAGCTTCAGCATGGCCTGTTCACGTTTCCCCACAGCAGTGCTACACTGCTTCCAGCTACCGACTGATGGCTGACTGCTGGAGGTAGAAGTGGTAGTTATAGCGGCGGAAGAGGAGGAGGAGAAGTGGGGGTTGGAGCCAGTAACATAGCTGCTGGCGGAGACCCTGATGGACGTAGGGCCTGCAATCCCGGGCGTGTGAAGCACCTGTGCCATCCCAGGGTATGATTCAATCCTGGCCTCCACAACATTTACCCAGTGTGCGGTCAGAAAAATGTAGCATCCCTAGCCACCAGCACTTGTCCATGTATCTGTGGTCAAGTGGACCTTCCCAGTAAGTTCGTTGGTCAGGGAACGGGTGATTTTCTGGGACACATGTTGGTGTAAGGCGGGCACGGCACACCGTGAAAAATAGTGGCGACTGGGGACTGTGTACCGAGGGACGGCCGCCGACATCAGGCGGCGGAAGGCCTCAGTCTCCACAAGCCTATATGGCAAAATTTCAAGGGCCAGTAATTTTGAAAGTTGCGCATTTAGTGCTATGGACAGTGGGTGGGTGGCTGGGTATTTCCGCTTGCATTCAAATGCCTGGGGTAAGGACAATTGGACGCTGCGCTAGGACAGGGAAGTGGATGTAGTTGCTGATGGTGCATGCGAAGGCCCAGGTGCAGGGCAAGGGGCATCCGTCCCTGTGTCTTTGACAGGGGATTGGCCAGCAGTGCGTAACACAGGGAAAGAGGAGGCAGTGGGATGACCCGCAGACCCAGATTGTGCACCCAGGCATTCGGCCCACTGATTAGGGTGCTTGGATGCCATGTGGCGGATCATGCTGGTGGTGGTGAGGTTGCTGGTGTTCACGCCCCGGCTCATTTTGGTATGGCACAAGTTGCAAACTACCACTCTTTTGTCGTCTGCACTTTCCGCAAAAAAGCGCCATACTGCGGAACACCTACCCCTTGGCAAGGGAGATTTACGCATGTGGGTGCTCCGTGTAACGGTTGTGGGCCTGTTTGGTGTGGGCCGACTTCTCCCTTTTGCCACACCACTGCCTCTTACAGCCTGTTGCGGTGCTGCAGATCCCTCCTCATCTGTACTGCTTTCCTCGCTCTGCTTTTCACCTTCCCAAGTTGGGTCAGTGACCTCATCGTCCACCACCTCCTCTTCCACTTCCTCATCCCCATCCTCCTGACTTGACCTAACCACAACTTCAGTGATTGACAACTGTGTCTCATTCTCATCCACCTGGTGAACAAATAATTGACGATCACCACCCTCATCTTCTTGACCCTGTGATAGGTCAAGAGGTTGTGAATCAGGGCACAAGATCTGTGCCTCTTCAAGCATGCTTGACGAGAGGGCCAAATCTAGTGATGGCGATGAAAATAGGTCCTCGGAATGTCCGAGTGTGGTATCAACGGTTTCTCCGACTCCTGACTCTACATAGTGGGAGGAAGGAGGATCAGGGTGAGGATTCTGTGGACCAGACTCTTTGCTAATGAGACTTGTCTTGGTGGAAGAAAGGGTGGAAGAGTTATCTTCTGCCATCCAACCGACCACCCAGTTGCACTGGTCCGACTTGGACAGTGTTGTCCTGTGACGCCCAGTTAACTGTGAAATGAAACTGGGTATGGTAGATTTTTTATTTTTTCCAGTTTCATTGGCAGCTGGCACAGTTTAATTGCGCCCAGGGCCACGGCCTCTGCCTGAACCGTCAGCAACACGTCCATTTCCCCGTTCTTTAGTGCTCGCCTTCTTCATAGTAAAAGGTTTATTCAATAGATGTTGGACAACTTATTTAAATTTGCCTCCAGCAAAATAATTCTCTGCTGGAATACTGTACATAACGTTTGTGGATTGAACGCACACACAGATGTGCCCCAAACTAGTTAAATTTGTCCCAAATACAAATAATTCTCTGCTGGAATACTGTATATATGGTTGCGGCCTCAACGCACACACAGATGTGCCCAAAAGTAGTTAAATGTGTCCCAAATACAAACAATTCTATGCTGGAATACTGTATATAACATTTGTGGATTGAACGCACACACAGATGTGCCCAATAGTACCGTATTTCTCGCCCCATAAGATGCACTCCCCCCCCCCCCCCCAAAAAATGGGGGGGAAATGGCAGTGCATCTTATGAGGTGAATGCTGCCATTTTTACATCGCTAACACTGATACATCGCCGTCTGCGATGCTGCACAGTGCGGCGATGTATCAGGGGGAGGGAGGAGGGGCTGGAGGCCGGCAACTGCTGGAATCGTGGCGGGGCCCGGTGCAGTCACTGTACTCTTACACCGGGCCCCGCCGCTCACAGCAATATTCATATGTAAACTGTAATCCTTAACCTCTTCTTAACTTTAGTTAAAGTAGCGCTATCCCGTGTACTACTACTTACTATCAAGCTCACGTAGCAGGCAGAGCGGCCTGCAGCTGTAACGTCAGTCACTCATGTCCTGCGCATGTTCCTCCCACTTTATGAACGAAGCAGGCGGAGCAGGCGCGTGACGTGAGTGAACGGCTGCTGGCCGCTCTGCCTGCTACGGTATGGGAGCTTCATAGTAAGTAGTAGTACATGGGATAGTGCTACTTTAACTAAAGTTAAGAAGAGGTTAAGGATTACAGTTTACATATGAATTCTGCTGTGAGAGGAGGGGCCCGGTGTATTTGGGGACACTGTTATGGGGGGGGGGGGGGGCTATAAGATGCTATATATGTGTCATCCACAGATCCCTCTCCCCATAACAGTGCCATCCACAGATAACCCCTCCCCATAACAGTGCCATCCACAGATCCCCCTCCCCATAACAGTGCCATCCACCACCATCCACAGATCCCCCTCCCCATAACAGTGCCATGCACAGATCCTCCTCCCCATAACAGTGCCATCCACAGATCCCCCTCCCCATAACAGTGCCATCCACAGATCCCCCTCCCCATAACAGTGCCATCCACAGATCCCTCTCCCCATAACAGTGCTATCCACATATCCCCCATAACAGTGCCATCCACAGATCCCCCATAACAGTATCATCCACAGATCCCCTTCATAACAGTGTCATCCACAGATCCCCCATAAGTGTCATCCACAGATCCCCCATAAATGTCATCCAAAGATCCCCCCCCATAATAGTGTCATCCACAGACCACCATTAGTTCAAAACCCACCAAAAGCACACCTTTTGGTTAAAAATCTTTTTCTTATTTTCCTCCTCAAAAACTTAGGTGCGTTTTATGGCCAGGTGCGTCTTATAGGGCGAAAAATACGCTATGGGTAGTCCGTGTGCCCCTACTTTTGCGAATCTCTTCCTGGGCTGGTGGGAGAGGGAATAGGTTTTTTCGGACGATATGGAGCATTTTACTGTAGATATCCCCCTGTGGATTAGGTACATTGATGATGTGCTGATCCTTTGGGGGCTAGCACTATTTTGTTCCAGGAATTTGTGGTTGCTTTGAATAACAATGAGTTGGGCTTATTCTTTACCTCAGAAATTAATGAGAGCCAGATCTCGTTTTTGGATTTGACCATTGCACTCAATACTTCTGGTGACATTGTAACCAGTATGTATAGAAAATCTACTGCTACAAACAGTTTATTGAGATGGGAAAGTGGTCATCCTAAAGCTCTCAAAAGAGGCATTCCTAAGGGGCAATACTTAAGAGCCCGTAGGAATTGCTGCCAACTGTCGGATTTTAGAAAAGCTGCTGCTGACCTCCAAGATAGATTCCTATCTCGAGGATATCCTTCCAAACTACTCAAACAAGCCTACCAACATTCCTTGAGCTTGAACAGAGATTCGCTACTATCCCCCAAACAAAATCCACAAGGGGTGGATATTGTGCGGATCGTTGGGACATTTGATAGTGCCCATGACCAAGTACGTCATGTACTATCAGAACATTGGGATATTCTCAGATCCGACACGGATATTGGTCACCTTATCCCTGTTAAACCAGCAATTACTTTCCGTCGTAGCCAGAACTTACGTGACATCTTAGTTCACAGTATGTATCAGAGTCCTATACAACGTACCTGGCTACACAACCCTGTCTCAGGTACCTTTTCCTGTGGGACTTGTAAGTTCTGTGGTTACATTAATAAGAACAAATCATTTACCGGTAGTGTATCTGACAGAACGTTCTTTATTAGACCATTTGTGAACTGTAAATCGACTGGCGTGGTCTATTTGATGACATGTAAATGTGGCCTGAAATACGTTGGAAAAACGATACGGGAGCTAAGACGGCGTATAGGGGAACACGTGTCTGATATCAACAAATCCCAAGATACACCGATCGCTCGCCATGTGGTTGAATGCCACAGTGGCAATGCTTCCTTTATTAAATTTCAGGGCATTGACATGGTGAAGAGAACACCGCGAGGAGGGGGTTTAGACTGTATTCTCCTACAAAAGGAGGCACAATGGATTTTTAGGCTGGGGACCATTAAACCCAATGGTCTCAATGATGCCATTTCTTTTGTTCCGTTTATTTGATGCGGAGAATATCCTTTTAACAACATTATGGATATCCCTTACTTCTCCCTATCTCTCCTTGGTAGATGATACCTACATGTGTGAAGTGTTGTCTATTATCTAGAGAAGCTTTACACGCTATTGTTTTCCCTGGTACTTATATATACACTCACCTAAAGAATTATTAGGAACACCATACTAATACGGTGTTGGACCCCCTTTTGCCTTCAGAACTGCCTTAATTCTACGTGGCATTGATTCAACAAGGTGCTGATAGCATTCTTTAGAAATGTTGGCCCATATTGATAGGATAGCATCTTGCAGTTGATGGAGATTTGAGGGATGCACATCCAGGGCACGAAGCTCCCGTTCCACCACATCCCAAAGATGCTCTATTGGGTTGAGATCTGGTGACTGTGGGGGCCATTTTAGTACAGTGAACTCATTGTCATGTTCAAGAAACCAATTTGAAATGATTTGAGCTTTGTGACATGGTGCATTATCCTGCTGGAAGTAGCCATCAGAGGATGGATACATGTTCTCATTCTGTTTACGCCAAATTCGGACTCTACCATTTGAATGTCTCAACAGAAATCGAGACTCATCAGACCAGGCAACATTTTCCAGTCTTCAACAGTCTAATTTTGGTGAGCTCGTGCAAATTGTAGCCTCTTTTTCCTATTTGTAGTGGAGATGAGTGGTACCCGGTGGGGTCTTCTGCTGTTGTAGCCCATCCGCCTCAAGGTTGTGCGTGTTGTGGCTTCACAAATGCTTTGCTGCATACCTCAGTTGTAACGAGTGGTTATTTCAGTCAACGTTGCTCTTCTATCAGCTTGAATCAGTTGGCCCATTCTCCTCTGACCTCTAGCATCCACAAGGCATTTTTGCCCACAGGACTGCCGCATACTGGATGTTTTTCCCTTTTCACACCATTCTTTGTAAACCCTAGAAATGGTTGTGCTTGAAAATCCCAGTAACTGAGCAGATTGTGAAATACTCAGACCGGCCCGTCTGGCACCAACAACCATGCCACGCTCAAAATTGCTTAAATCACCTTTCTTACCCATTCTGACATTCAGTTTGGAGTTCAGGAGGCTGTCTTGACCAGGACCACACCCCTAAATGCATTGAAGCAACTGCCATGTGATTGGTTGACTAGAGAATTGCATTAATGAGAAATAGAACAGGTGATCCTAATAATTCTTTAGGTGAGTGTATATGCTTTGGAGAGGCTACATAATCTGTTCTATATAGGCAAATGTAGATATTCTCCTTTGATTGATGGTAGATAAGACTGTGTTACCTTATGTTCATCTACATCTGGTCATAAGCCTATATTTCATATATTTTACCAGTTGCCACTTCTACATTGTCTTTGTCACTGTAGTTTTGCTACAGAGTGCTTAGTTCTATGATCCCCTTTTTCAGTACTGCTGCCTATTCATATATAAGGCCGCTGATATATTCCCTGTTACACTGTTACGATGCAGCGGTTGTGCGCTGACCTCCGGAACATATCCTTGTTCCTCCACAGTCGTCAGGTGACCAGCCCAGTATGAATGATTCATGTGGTGGATTGGCTGCCGACTGGAGGCGTGTTCATGGGGGCGTGGTGTTTGCCCTTTAAATCACGGCTTCTGGCTGGCCGCTTCGCGGCCATTACAGTGCCAAGGCTATGTTTGTAAAAAACAACACACCGTCTCCAACACCAGGATTCGGTGCTACTTAGCAAAATCCTTATGTAGTACGCCGATTCCCAGTTTAGGGGGTCGGCTTAGGCAGTTAAGGTGCAGTAGCTACGTTGGCTCCTGATGAAGTGCACTAACTAGTTGCACGGAAACGCGTAGAGCCGTAGCTCAGTGTGTTCAGGTCTGCTGGTTGTTGGGATGTACCCTCACCGACACCAGCATTTACCTGTGTTGTCTACGCACCTACATGGGGGCTAGTGTTTGAGAGACGGCATAGTGCACTGCCGCTCCCCTCACTAACCATCACTGCCCAGTGAAACGCCTGTCACTGGTCAGTTCATCCCTGTATGCTGCTTGTGGTATCTCCTTCATTGGTTCTGGAAATTTTTATGTAGTTACATCTCCCAGAGGATATACCACACTTCCAGCATCTAGTCCACCAGCACATATCTAGTTTATAGGCAGCACCTTGCCTTTCGGAGTATCATATCCAACCACTAGTGCGGTGGTTTTGCATACATACATTTTAGTAGTCCGTCTATCTGTATAAGGTACCTACAGTGTTCCCCCAATACACCACAGTTGTGAAGGTCACTGTCAATACACATTAGGTAACCCAATCTGGATTGACGGCATTGATCTAGTGCCTTGTTATTATTGTAGGTTTTCACCCCATTCTATTTTCCATGATTAGCACTAATAAATTATTTATTATTTTTGCTCCATTTTAACGTCCTCTTTATTAAATATTTGTTTTGATACTAATCATAGGGACGTGTACCTTTAAAACCTTGTTCTTTACTATTGTCGAAAAATACGGTAGTTAAATTTGTCCCAAATACAAATAATTATCTGCTGGAATACTGAATATAACGTTTGTGGATTGAACGCACACACAGATTTGCCTAAAACTAGTTAAATTTGTCCCAAATAAAATGTATTCTCTGCTGGAATACTGTATATAACATTTGTGGATTGAACGCACACACAGATGTGCCCAAAAGTAGGTAAATGTGTCCCAAATACAAATAATTCTCTGCTGGAATACTGTAAATACAGCTGAGGCCTAAACGCACACACAGATGTGCCTAAAACGAATGAAATTTCTCCCAAATAAAATGTATTCTCTGCTGGAATACTGTAAAAAAAAGTTTGTGGATTGAACGCACACACAGATGTGCCCAATAGTAGTTAAATTTGTCCCAAATACAAATAATTCTCTGCTGGAATACTGAATATAACGTTTGTGGATTGAACGCACACACAGATGTGCCAAAAACGAGTTAAATTTGTCCCAAATACAAATAATTCTCTGCTGGAATACTGTATATATGGTTGCGGCCTAAACGCACACACAGATGTGCCCAAAACTAGTTAAATTTGCCCAAAATATAAATAATTCTCTTCTAGAGTACTGAATATAACAGTTGAGGATTGAATGCACTCACAGATGTGGCACAAATTAGGTTAATTTCCACCGAAAAATAATTTCTCTGATGGAGCGATGTATATCTCACTAGCTGGCACACTCTAGTGAATAAGCCCCTTTTTATAATGTCAGTTAGTCCGGACAGGAGCGCAGCGGTGGGGGAGGACGTCCATGAAGAGGCTTGGCAGTGCAGGACTAGGTGAGGAAAGGGTTAATGGTGAGTGGGGGCGGGAGCCGAGGTGAGGCGCGAGTTGCTAGGGCGGCGGGGGGCGTGGCCAGAGGCGAGACTGAGGAAGAAGGCGGAAGCAGGAGCAGTGTTGGCCAGGAGACTGAATCGCCCACCCGCCCGACCCTATTGGAAGTGGAAGTTGTGGGGGTTGGTGTTGTTATATGTCGCGGCAGTCGTGGAGGCGGGGGAGGTCCTTGAAGTGGTGGAATATGGTGGTACCTGAGGATGGGAGGGCCCCGCGGGAGGGGCTGGACTCTCATTGAGGAGCTGGTAGGAACTAATTACGCGTCCATCAGTTGCTGCCTCCGAGCTGGGTTCAACGGCTGGGGGCAAGATGGAGACGCAGGTGTTCCAGTGTTTATAAAGTTATTGGGGCTTCTAGGACCTCCCTCGTCATGGGTTAACTCATGTTATATTTATGTTGTATTTATTTAATAAACGGCTGCTGTGGCCGATTAAATCCAAGCAGTGGTGTGGTGTGTTTATTTATGTGGGTTAGGGTAAGGGGTGGGGTTTAGGGATGGGTAGGCTTATAGGACTGAACGAATAGCCAATGCCTTCTTCATGCTAAACATACTGCTTTCTGATGGCGTACTGTATATCTCACTTGTAGACACTCTAGTGAATAAGCCCCTTTTTATAATGTCTGCTAAACGCACTGCTTTCTGGTGGCATACTGTAGATCTCACTAATATCAAATCTTTCTGTCTTTTAAAAGCTTTTGGGTACTTAAAAAAGCGATTTTCCAGCCCTGCACTATCTGTCCCTTCCTGAAGACGCCTGTCCCTGATACTGCTGAATTTAACCCCTGGTAAAAAAAAACTAAATGGTGCTGCACTGCTGTCAAACACACACTGTAGTCCTTAAGAGGACTGTTTGGTCTTTCAATTGTTTTTTTGGAGTTAAATCTGTGAATTTCCAGCAAAACGCTATTTGTCCCTGCCTACTGTCTGCTCTCCCTGACTCTGAATGATCCGAGTGCGGGACATCGGCACCTATATAAAGTGGTATCACGTGTTCCGGCCAGCAATCAGTGTAAGGCTAATAGCTAACATGGCTATGGCATTACACTGAAGGGAATTACTTACCTGAACGTTGATTGGCTGCTTAGGAGGCGCCAAACGTGCGGGGAGGAGACTCGAGCAATGCGACGAGCACGCGTTGCATTCGGCCAAGTACCGCCACGTGCCGAGCAAAGCGATGCTCGAGCCGAATCGATTCTCGGCCGAACATGCTCACTCATCACTACATATAACTGCTCTGCTAAACGGAAAATAAATTTTTTCTTTTTCCACTAATACATGCCACAAAAGGCTTTAGAACATAAAACTGCACCGCTGAATGACAAATATATTTTTTCTTTTTCCACTAATACACGCCACAAAAGGCTTTATAACATGTAACTGCACCACTGAACGGCAAATACAGTGGGATGCGAAAGTTTGGGCAACCTTGTTAATCGTCATGATTTTCCTGTATAAATTGTTGGTTCTTACGATAAAAAATGTCAGTTAAATATATCATATAGGAGACACACACAGTGATATTTGAGAAGTGAAATGAAGTTTATTGGATTTACAGAAAGTGTGCTATAATTGTTTAAACAAAATTAGGCAGGTGCATAAATTTGGGCACCACAAAAAAGAAATGAAATCAATATTTAGTAGATCCTCCTTTTGCAGAAATTACAGCCTCTAAACGCTTCCTGTATGTTCCAATGAGAGTCTGGATTCTGGTTGAAGGTATTTTGGACCATTCCTCTTTACAAAACATATTTAGTTCATTCAGGTTTGAAGGCTTCTGAGCATGGACAGCTCTCTTTAAGTCACACCACAGATTTTCAATTATATTAAGGTCTGGGGACTGAGATGGCCATTCCAGAACGTTGTACTTGTTCCTCTGCTTAAATGCCTTAGTGGATTTTGAGCAGTGTTTAGGGTCGTTGTCTTGTTGAAAGATCCAGCCCCGACGCAGCTTCAGCTTTGTCACTGATTCCTGGACATTGGTCTCCAGAATCTGCTGATACTGAGTCGAATCCATGCGTCCCTAAACTTTGACAATATTCCCAGTCCCTGCACTGGCCACACAGCCCCACAGCATGATGGAACCACCACCATATTTTACTTTAGGTAGTGGGTGTTTTTCTTGGAATGCTGTGTTCTTTTTCCTCCATGCATAACGCCCCTTGTTATGGCCAAATAACTCAATTTTAGTTTCATCAGTCCACAGCACCTTATTCCAAAATGAAGCTGGCTTGTCCAAATGTGCTTTAGCCCACCTCAAGCGGCACTTTTTGTGCAGTGGGCGGAGAAAAGGCTTCCTCTGCATCACTCTCGCATACAGCATCTCCTTGTGTAAAGTGCGCAGAATAGTTAACGATGCACAGTGACTCCATCTGCAGCAAGATGATGTTGTAGGTCTTTGGTGCTGGTCTGTGGGTTGACTCTGACTGTTCTCAGCATTCGTTGCTTCTGTCTATCCGAGATTTTTCTTGGTCTGCCACTTTGAGCCTTAACTTGAACTGAGCCTGTGGTCTTCCATTTCCTCAATATGTTCCTAACTGTGGAAACAGACAGCTGAAATCTCTGAGACAGCTTTCTGTATCCTTCCCCTAAACCATGATGGTGAACAATCTTTGTCTTCAGGTCATTTGAGAGTTGTTTTGAGACCCGCATGTTGCTACTCTTCAGAGAAAATTAAAAGAGGAGGGAAACTTACAATTGACCCCCTTAAATACTCTTTCTCATAATTGGATTCACCTGTGTATGTAGATCAGGGGTCACTGAGCTTACCAAACCAATTGGAGTTCCAATAATTAGTTCTAAAGGTTTTCGAATCAATAAATTGACAACAGTGCCCAAATTTATGCACCTGCCTAATTTTGTTTAAACAATTATAGCACACTTTCTGTAAATCCAATAAACTTCATTTCACTTCTCAAATATCACTGTGTGTGTCTCCTATATGATATATTTAACTGATATTTTTTATCGTAAGAACCAACGATTTATACAGGAAAATCATGACGATTAACAAGGTTGCCCAAACTTTAGCATCCCACTGTATATTTTACTTTTGCCACTAATACACTCCACAAAAGACTTTAGAACATATAACTGCACCGCTGAACAGCAAAGATATTTTTTCTTTTTCCACTAATACACGCCACAAAAGGCGTTAGAACATATAACTGCATCGCTGAACGGCAAATATATTTTACTTTTGCCACTAATACATGAAAAAAAAGGATGTAATTTTAGCACTTCACCACACAACGGCTAATAAGCCATTTTTTCTCACTAATAAAAGCCAAAAAATGCTTTAGAACATATAACTGCACCGCACAAGGGCAAATAAGATGTAGAAATAGTTCCTTGTATTAAACCCTGTTAATGCCTGTATCAAACTGTACTTGCACCCTAATAAGAACAGTTTTCTGGAATTACACAGCTGTATAATAGCAGTTTGGATCCCCAGTTAGTGCAGGAAGGTGTAGTCGGATTGTTCCTATAAGGGCTCTTTCACACTTGCGTTGTCCGGATCCGGCATGTACTCCACTTGCCGGAATTACACTCCGGATCCGGAAAAACGCAAGTGTACTGAAAGCATTTGAAGACGGAACCGTCTTCAAACTGCTTTCAGTGTTACTATGGCAGCCAGGACGCTATTAAAGTCCTGGTTGCCATAGTAGGAGCGGGGAGCAGGGGAGCGGTATACTTACAGTCCGTGCGGCTCCCGGGGCGCTCCAGAATGACGTCAGAGCGCCCCATGCGCAGGGATGACGTGTCCAATGCGATCACATGATCCATGCGCTTGGGGCGCCCTGACGTCACTCTGGAGCGCCCCGGGAGCCGCACGGACGGTAAGTATGCTGCTCCCCCACTACACTTTACCATGGCTGCCAGGACTTTAGCGTCCCGGCAGCCATGGTAACCATTCAGAAAAAGCTAAATGTCGGCTCCGGCAATGCGCCGAAACGACATTTAGCTTAAGGCCGGATCCGGATCAATGCCTTTCAATGGGCATTAATTCCGGATCCGGCATTGCGGCAAGTGTTCCGGATTTTTGGCCGGAGCAAAAAGCGCAGCATGCTGCAGTATTTTCTCCGGCCAAAAAACGTTCCGTTCCGGAACTGAAGACATCCTGATGCATCCTGAACGGATTTCACTCCATTCAGAATGCATGGGGATAATCCTAATCAGGATTCTTCCGGCATAGAGCCCCGACGACGGAACTCTATGCCGGAAGACAAGAACGCAGGTGTGAAAGAGCCCTTACCCAGGCTATAACCTCCTCTACTGAACCCTGTTCAAAATAAATGCTGTGGAACGATCACTCCCTATTTTTTCCCTACTCCTTGAATAATCTTTTTCTGCACTTGTAAATCTTATATTTTAGCACAATGAAGTTTTTTTCTAGCACTGTCCCTAGCGCCTGCTGACGTCTCTTCCTGCACTAAGTACACTTCGCCAAGCTCTCGGTGATATACTCTCGCATAGCCTTTCTTTCGGGCTCCGAAATATTATACAACCGAGATTTGGGCACTTTAGCTCCAGGAATAAGATTGACGTGACAATCATACTCCCGATGCAGGGGTAACTCCTGGTTACCACTCTCAGAAAACACATCAGAAAATTCGGAAATGAACGAGGGTACAGTTTTAGTGGTGACCACAGAGAAAGACGCATTAAGACAGTTGTCCATGCAAAAATCACTCCAATCGAGAATCTGACTCGCTGGCCAGTCGATGGTAGGGTTATGTTTGCTTAACTATGGTAAGCCCAAAACCATTGGAGCAGGCAGACCCTCCTACACATAACATGAGACAGATTCCTGATGGAAATCACCCACTCTTAAATGGATGTCATTTACCACCTGCGACAGGCATTTTTGGGTAAGAGGTGCAGAATCAATTGCAAAGACAGAAATGATTTTCTCTAGTGCACTAGTAGTCAACCCATGAATACGAACAAACTGTCTATCAATCAGGTTAACCCCAGCCCCAATGTCGATAAATACCTTGATTTCCACAGTTTTGGACTCTAGCGCCACCTCGGCAGACAGGAGAAAATCGGGTACTACCAGTAAATGACAAAAGTAAGTTTTCTTGCTCCCCACCCACACCACCAATAGTAATTTGTTTTTGTTTTTTCTTTGTTGACACCTTGACGCTGAATG
The DNA here is from genome assembly GCF_905171765.1 of Bufo bufo. NCBI lineage: Eukaryota > Metazoa > Chordata > Amphibia > Anura > Bufonidae > Bufo > Bufo bufo. Next base: position 143,490,144 of record NC_053390.1, on the reverse strand, counting down.
TACGGACAAATATTCACGATATGTCCCTACTTTTTACAACAAAAACAGACTCCCTTCATATGACCAGAGCTCTTACCAGCAGTCCCAGGCGTAGCTCCCCCCAACTGCATAGCTCCTCACCAGGCGTAACCACAGGTGACTCTCTACCATAAGTGTCAAAAGAAGTCACCACCTTATTTGACAGTTCGTCCTGAGGGTGAGGACCCTTAGATCTCCCCCTCAAGTGTCTAACCAGACGTACAGCAAGGGACATAGCTGCTTCCAATGACTCAGGTTTTTCATTAAAGGCCAACGTGTCCTGCAGCTTCTCAGATAAACCCTGACAGAACTTGCTACGGAGAGCAGGATCATTCCATTCCGTATCCATAGCCCATCTCCTAAATTCAGAGCAATAGATTTCCGTGGAGCGTTCTCCCTGCCATAAACCACATAACTTGGTCTCAGCCTGAGTGATCCAATCCGGGTCATCATAAATAAGGCTCTAAAACATTCATCTACCGACTGGAGGGACAGTGATCCGGTCGGCAGAGAAAAAGCGCAAGACTGTGCATCATACTTAAGCAAAGAAATGATCATACCCACACGTTGACACTCATCCCCAGAAGAGTATGGATGCAGATTAAAGTACAACTTACACGATTCCCTGAACCGAATGAAATTGTCACTACCCCCAGAAAATCTGTCTAGGAGGACAACCTTAGGTTCAGGGCAGGCCTGGTACCCACCATCAGAACCAGCCGTCTATGTTCTCTGAATCCGTGAGACTGTCGCGCGGAGATCAGCTACCTCCAAAGACAGTCCTTGCAGCTGTTCGACCAGTACAGACATAGGATTCATCGCTGCACTGACCTGAATGAAATGGCGGTTTATATGGCAGTAGATAATATCACGATCAGTGTGTGGGGGAAACTCCACACTGAACACAGGAGGGAAGGGGAACAGTGACTGGGCCTGGAAACTAGGTAAGAAACAGGTTACCTCCTAGACAACCCTAATCAACTATCTATCAATATGAAAAGACCCTGAAGGTAGGAATATTCATATGCAGGATACCTAGGCCTTTATATCCCTATTATGCCCTGGAAAAGGTTAGGACAAGAGACAACCCATTCCTCCCCAGATGGATGAATGGAAGTCTGTGTCTCAGGCCCAGATGCAAACAACAGGGAATATAACAAACACAAACGCGACACTTAACTTCTGTAGAGACGGACGAGCAGGAACACCAGAGACAAAGTCACACCAGCTCAGCCAAACCTAAATGAAGCTATCTACCGCATGGTCAGAAGGGTGGGGTCAGACTATAAAGGGTAGAAGTGATGACCACTGAGCAACAGCTGAGAAAAGGGAAGTGGTCATTAACCCTATCAACACTGAATCAAGAGAAATAAAGGAGGCTGTTAGATTCCTCCACGCTCAGCCAATCTTCTTGATTTCCTGACATCAGTCACCTGAGGGACCATGACACCCTGACTATAAAATCTTTTAGCCCTCCTTCTGGACAACCTCCATTCCTGCAGCTAGTCAGCCCCCAGCAGTTATAATGTCCCCCATAGTGGCCCCCAACAGTAATAATGTCCCCTATAGTGGCCCCGCCCCAAGCAGTAAAAAAAAGGACTCACCTCATTCACTTGCAGGGGCAGAGGCAGTCGCACCTCTCTTGATGCTGAAGGACCTGCACTCTTAGTATGAATCCAATGGGGGCTGTCTGGCCGTAAACTGTAAACAGACAAAAATAGGACATGCATTGTACCCCTGAAATAAATAATACAATACACTGCACCCCAGAAATAAATAATCCAGTGCACTGCAGCCCTAAAATAAATAATACAATGCACTGTGCCCCTAAAATAAATAGAATGCACTACACCCCTGAAAAAAATCATACAATGCACTGCACCCCTGAAAAGAAATAATACAATGCACTGTGGCCATGAAATAAATAATACAGCACACTATACTGTATATATATATATATATATATATATAATCCAAAAATGGGGCTGCACTCCTTATACGTAGCAATCCGGGTGCCAGAATTTAACCCTTGATCCTGGGTGTATGAATAGCAAAAGAAATCCACACCACTTCTCTGTAAATGGTGAAAGAATACATGTCACATTGACGTTTCAGGCCCCTCTTGGAACCTTTTTCAAGCTGGCTTGAGAAAGGTTCTGTGAGGGGACTGAAACGTCGCTGTGACATGTGTGAATAAATACACTTGTATTTTTTCACCATTTACAGAGGAGTGCCGTGGATTTCTTTTGCTATACATACATATATATATATATATATATATATATATAGATATAGATATTGTGGGTATTCGCTCTGGTAGACAGGACAAGCGGGCGCAGTATAGAGGCAAATACCAGTTTGTAACTCAAAAACTTCAGTGTTTCATTAACACTAAGGGTCCATTCACACGTCCTTAGAATGAGTCCGGATCCGTTCCACAATGTTGCGTAACCAATCCGGACCCATTCATTCTCTATGGGTCCGGAAGAGATGTGGCCAGCACACAGTGTGCTGTCCATATCAGAATTTCCGGAGCGCGGCCCCGATCTTCCGGTCCGCGGTTCCCAAAAAAATAGAACATGTTCTATTCTTATCCGCAATTGCGGACAAGAAAAGGCAGTTCTATGGGGGTGCCGGCCGGGTGTATTGCAGAACCGCAATACACTACGGATGTGTGATTGGACCCTTATGGCAACAAAACAGTACAACAGTCCATTTGCAGTTTTGGTGTTCGTTCACACGAAGGTAATTACCACCAGCTGACACTGCTGGCTGTTTTTTTTTTACATAGGCAAGTCAAGACCCGGCCTGGAACATGGGGAGTAGTCACCACCCAGCACTTTGACTACTCCCAGTAAGAGCCGTCCCGGATCAGCTATACTAAATAGCAAGGTGTCAAACAGCAACTGTTGTTGACACATGAAAACTGGCTCTTACTCCACCGAGACTAGGAACCTCGGTGACACATACCTTCCGTCAATGATGGTCCCTTGCACCTTCCTACATACCTCCCCCCTTTGTTCAACCCTGAGGGGGTGAAAACTTGCCAGACTGTAACCGGGACAGGGCAACCGTGTTTCCCTGCAAGCGGCCTGCCCTGTGTTCCACTGAGAACTTGAAGTTCTGTAATGACAAGAACCATCTGGTGACCCGAGCATTCCTCTCTTTGGCCTAGCTCATCCACTTGAGAGGGGAGTGGTCAGTCACCAGACAGAACTTTCTCCCCAACAGATAATAGCGGAGAGACTCAAGTGCCCACTTGATGGGCAGGAACTCTATCTCCACTATACTGTACCTGGTCTGGTCTGGGGTGAGTTTGTGGCTCAGGAAAACAATGGGATGTTCCTCCCCATTGATTTCCTGAGAGAGTACAGCTCCGAGGCCAACTTCAGAGGCATCGGTCTGTACCACAAACTCCCTCTTGAAGTCGGGCGTCACCAAAACCGGTGACCCACACAGGACCGACTTCAATGCGGAAAAAGCCTCTTCCGCCTGGTCATTCCAGCGGACCATCACGGACTTCCGTCCCTTCAAGAGCCCTGTCAATGGAGCCGCTAAAGTGGCAAAATGGGGAACGAACCTCATATAATAGCCCACCATTCCCAGGAACGACTTTACTTTCCTTGTGGTGACAGGTCGGGGCCAATTTCGAATAGCCTTGGGGTTTGATAACTCCACGTCCAATGACGTACCCCAGGTACTTAGTCTCTAACCTTATCGTGCATTTCTTTGGGTTAGCGTTCAGTCCAGCCATCCTAAGGGAGTCCACTATTGCCTGCACTTTGGGTAGATGACTTTCCCAGTCGGTACTGTGGATGACAATATCGTCCAGGTAAGCTGAAGCGTACCGACTATGTGGAAGCAGCACAATGTCCATGAGCCATTGAAAAGTGGCAGGGGCGCCATGCAGACCAAAGGGTAACACCTTATATTGGTACAGCACCTTCGGTGTGATGAAAGCAGTTTTCTCTTTGGCAGCCTCCATCAAGGGTACCTGCCAGTACCCTTTGGTGAGGTCCAAAACAGAAAAATACCGGAGTGGGTTGCTGTTCCCATGCCTCTTTGGCTACTTCCAACAAACCACTAGGATGTCTGCCATATAGCAATTCGAAGGGCAAGAACCCAGTAGAGGCCTGGGGTACCTCTCACAGAGCGAACATGAGATAGAGCAGAAGAAGGTCCCAGTCCTTCCCATCTTTAGACACCACCCTTTTTAACATGGTTTTTAGTGTTTTATTAAACCTTTCAACCAGACCGTCTGTTTGCAGATGGTACACGGACGTCCATAACTGTTTGATATGCAGCAACTTACAGAGCTCTCTAATGACCTTGGACATAAAAGGGGTCCCCTGATCAGTCAGAGCCTCTTTAGGTAGCCCCACTTGGGAGAACATCTCCATTAGCTCCTTAGCTATAAGTATAGCCGATGTATGTTGCAGTGGCACCGCCTCCGGGTACCGAGTGGCGTAGTCTCGGACGACCAAGATGTGTTGGTGTCCTCTAGTGGACTTTGGTACTGGGCTCACAAGGTCCATAGCGATTCGCTCAAACGGTACCTTGATGATTAGGAGAGGTACCAAGGGACTGCGGAAAAGGAGCTGGGGGCTAGTTTCCTGGCAAGACTTACAGAATTTGTCCACCTCCATAAACACACTGGGCCAGTAAAACCATTGTAGTATCCGGTCCTGTGTTTTCTGCATTTCCAGATGACCCCCGAGAACATGTTGGTGGGCTAACTCTAACACGTGTTTCGATAAGCCTGGGACACCACCAACTGTTCAATGGTTTCACCCCGCAGCTGGTTTACCCCATACCATATATCCTGATGAACAACAAACGGGGGAACACCGACTCTGCCCCAGCTTGTTGTGGTTCACCATCTACTAGTAATACATTTCTCAGGCTCGGGATAGGGTTGAGTCCTGGTGTTGTGCAGTACCAGAATTATTCCTGGAGATATTGAGGTCTGCCAGCTCAGGCCCCGGCGGCAAGATCTTCATGTCTCCCACCATTACACTCAGTGGGGTTGTCTCCACCTCTTTCACCGAAGTGGCACTCACCCCTACTGCTGGCCCTTTGGCCTTGGGTTCCTAGGGTTCTGGCCTCCCCCCGGAGCAAGGCCACTCTGCTGGGGTTACCCCTGTCTAATGGGTATCAGTCACTTTCGTAACAGGACACAGTGCCGGGAAACCCAGGAAGTCTCTCCCGATTATAAGTTCGTAGTGTAAGTTTGTGGCAACTGCCACTTCGTGAGTCCACCTGCCGGCCCCCGTGGTTAGAGACACCAGGGCAGTGGGATAGTCTTTTAAGTCCCAATGAATGCACATGACCCCGAATTTCCAGCCAGTATACTCAGCGGACCGTACCAGGGGAGCCCTTACTAGGGACACCAGACTTCCTGAGTCCAACAGGGCCTCCAGTGGAGTGTCTCCCACTTCCACCTGGCACAAGTGATTTAGAGTTTCTGGGGTACCCGCTGCACACAGCTTTTTGGCATATAACGACTGACGGAAGCCATAGTTCGCCATAGTTCGTGTCCATGGGTTCCACCTGATGTGGGCAGTACATGGCCAGGCTCTCGACGCTGCCAGTAGACTATCGGAGCCAGCACGACCGGGGGTACATCCCGGGCGGGTTTGGTTGGCACAAGTCGCTGGGTCTGGGGTGGAGATTTATGGGATTTGACTGTCCCCCTCCCAAAAGAACCCCCTGTAGATTCCGGGTAGCCTCATATCGTTCCACCAGGTCGACCATCTCAAGGGCATTACCTGGAAAGACCTGGCCGTTCCCTTGCTGGGGAGGGGGTCGCAAAGCCCTCCCATTGTTGCAGGTTTGTCTCTCGCTGCTGCAGATTAGCCACCATGAGGACCTTCACAACAGCCTCCATTTTGTTGTGGGACACGGGTTGTAATACCGCTGGTTTGATGTATGCCCAAAAATACAACCAAAAAAATATTTTGGCTTTCACGCCAGCCTCACTGCTCTTGCCCGCATCCTCCACCAATTGTGGGGATTCGATCTGGTTGACAAGACAAGCGGACGCAGTATAGAGGCAAAGATCAGTTTGTAACTCAAAAACTTCAGTGTTTCATTCACGCTTATGGCAACAAAACAGTACGACAGTCCATTTGCAGTTTTGGTGTTCGTTCACACCTAGACAGTTCATACAGCAAAACAGTAACCTGTTATGCTAGGTGTTAGTTCACACCCAATCGGCATTGCTCAGGACAGAGCAGACCTCCCAAACTCAGGCCTGCAGCCTAGCACACGGCTCATATCCCAATCCAGCGATTGCCAGAGCTCCTCTGTCAGAGAGAGAGAGAAGTAATTGCCAACAGCTGACACTGCTGGCTGAGTTTTTTTATATAGGCCAGTCAAGACCCGGCCTGGAACGTGGGGAGTAGTCACCCACCCAGCACTTTGACTACTCCCAGTAAGAGCCATCTCGGATCAGCTATTACAGCTATACTTTATAGCAAGGTGTCAAACAGCAACTGCTGCTGACACATAAAAACTGGCTCTTACTCCACCGAGGCCAGGAACCTTGGTGAGCTTCCGTCGACAGTCCGGTCCCTTGCGGCCTTCCTACTAATATATATATATATATATATATATATATCAGTCTGGGGCAAATGAAGGCAATATGCATAAATTCCACTTAACATTTCTGGAGGCAGATGAAGTTCAACTCTTCAGACTGGCTGGTGACAGGGGCTCAGGCTTCCTACTCTACTAGAGCAGACAGGGTAGCTTCATTTCATTGGGGGGGGGGGGGTGGCTGCGGGATTGTGCAGTAGATCTGCCCAATCCTGGTAACAGTAACAGGATATGGTCAGGCTTCTTATTGTACTATCTAGCTCCGGGCCCCATACAGTTATAGTAGCTGTACTGAACTGATGACAGCCCTGACTGCTCCCAGGCCCCTTCTGAGCTTGGCCCCAAAGCACCGATTTCCCCTGCTTCCTTGATAGCTACACCACTGCCTCCTAACACATACTGTACCTCTGATACAAAGCTCAAAATGAGATGTGAATGGGGCCTTAACATAACAGTTCACACTTAGGGGGAAAAGTGTCATATGGTAAGAAGACTCCTTGTGAAGCTGTGGTTCTGGTCCCTTCATGGTGCCAGATTGGAAAGCAAATTATAACATTCCTGATAGTGGATGTAATTTGCAAATTTCTGTATGCTGACATGTTTACTGGGATTTCCAGTTAAGTAGGTACAAACCTTCTAAACTCTACCATACAAGGTGAGTTTGTGTCCAAAGTGATATGCATTCGTCTCAGTATGAAAACTATAGTAACTTGCAGCTGGTGCTAGTGGTGTCCCAATTCCATACCCAGACATGGCTGATCATACCCTCTTTAACACCAATCTCTGTCTATCCTTTTACCTTTTATTAGTGTAACTAAGCAGTTTTAAATAAGAACTAATCCCTGACATGGCCAATAAAGAGTGGATACACTGTGCTTATGTCCTGTACATAACCAGAAAATTTGGGTTTGTAAATTATTTTTTTGAATCATAACTATTATATACAGTTGCAAGAAAAAGTATGTGAACCCTTTGGAATGATATGGATTTCTGTACAAATTGGTCATAAAATGTGATCTGATCTTCATCTAAGTCACAACAATAGACAATCACAGTCTGCTTAAACTAATAACACACAAAGAATTAAATGTTACCATGTTTTTATTGAACACACCATGTAAACATTTACAGTAAAGGTGGAAAAATGACATCTCCAAGAGCTAATTGGAATGAGGTGTCAGCCAACTGGAGTCCAATCAATGAGATGAGATTGGAGGTGTTGGTTATAGCTGCCCTGCCCTATAAAAAACACATACCAGTTCTGGGTTTGCTTTTCACAAGAAGCATTGCCTGATGTGAATGATGCCTCGCACAAAAGAGCTCTCAGAAGACCTACGATTAAGAATTGTTGACTTGCATAAAGCTGGAAAGGGTTATAAAAGTATCTCCAAATACCTTGCTGTTCATCAGTCCACGGTAAGACAAATTGTCTATAAATGGAGAAAGTTCAGCACTGCTGCTACTCTCCCTAGGAGTGGCCGTCCTGTAAAGATGACTGCAAGAGCACAGCGCAGACTGCTCAATGAGGTGAAGAAGAATCCTAGAGTGTCAGCTAAAGACTTACAAAAGTCTCTGGCATATGCTAACATCCCTGTTAGCAAATCTACAGTACGTAAAACACTAAACAAGAATGGATTTCATGGGAGGATACCACAGAGGAAGCCACTGCTGTCCAAAAAAAACATTGCTGCACATTTACAGTTTGCACAAGAGCACCTGGATGTTCCACAGCAGTACTGGCAAAATTTTCTGTGGACAGATGAAACAAAGTTGAGTTGTTTGGAAGACACACACAACATTATGTGTGGAGAAAAAGAGGCCCAGCACACCAACATCAAAACCTCATCCCAACTGTGAAGTATGGTGGTGGGGGCATTATGGTTTGGGCTGCTTTGCTGTGTCAGGACCTGGACGGATTGCTATCAAGTTTATTATCATTATTATCATTTTGCAGGAGAACTTAAGGCCATCTGTCCACCAGCTGAAGCTCAACAGAAGATGGGTGTTGCAATAGGACAACGACCCAAAGCATAGAAGTAAATCAACAACAGAATGGCTTAAACAGAAGAAAATACGCCTTCTGGAGTGGCCTAGTCAGAGTCCTGACCTCAACCCGATTGAGATGCTGTGGCATGACCTCAAGAAAGCGATTCACATCAGACATCCCAAGAATATTGCTGAACTGAAACAGTTCTGTAAAGAGGAATGGTCAAGAATTACTCCTGACCGTTGTGCACGTCTGATCTGCAACTACAGGAAACATTTGGTTGAAGTTATTGCTGCCAAAGGAGGTTCAACCAGTTATTAAATCCAAGGGTTCACATACTTTTTCCACCTGCACTGTGAATGTTTACATGGTGTGTTCAAAAAAACATGGCAACATTTAATTCTTTGTGTGTTATTAGTTTAAGCAGACTGTGATTGTCTATTGTTGTGACTTAGATAAAGATCTGATCACATTTTATGACCAATTTGTGCAGAAATCCATATCATTCCAAAGGGTTCACATACTTTTTCTTGCAACTGTATACTCATTGACAAAACAAGCAACACACCAAGAAAGAGTTATTGGGATTAAATGAATCTTTCTATGTGTGAATGTAATAATGATATATGTGATTACAATATTAGAGAGGAAGGATATGTTTATTGGGGAAAACTGAACGATTGAAAGGAGGCCCTAGTACCCTGTTGGGCCACCTCTAGCCTGGAAAGAGGATAAGATATGGCTGGGCATGCAGGTATACAGGGTCAGTATGGTATCCAGCGGCACATTTGCCAACAGATGTTATAGCTGGGCCTGTATACCCCGCACACTGGTAGATTGCCAAAGCTGGTGTCCCAGCTGGTCCCATAAATGTTCAATTGCTGATAAATCAGACACCTGGACAGGCCAAGGAAGTGCTATGTGAGAGAGACATTACTGGGAAACCCTTGCTGTGTGTGGGCGAGCATCATCCTACTGAAAAATACCAGTTGGAAACCATGCCATGAGAGGCAACACATGTGGATGCAAGATAGCACATATTGCACATATCGCTGAGCTTGTATCATCCCTCATATCACTATTAGGGGTGACTGACTGTCGTATGCAATGGCTCCCCAAATCATCACACCAGCAGCTGGGGCAGTGCGTCACTCCACATTAAAGAAAGGAGTGATGCACTCAACACCAGGTCTCCATGCTTGAACCCAACTGTCCTGGGATCCCAAACAGAGCCAGGATTTTGTGCTAAAGACAATACGGTTCCAGTCCATAGTAGTCTAGAATACTCGTTCATGACATCACTGCAAACAAAGGTGATGCTTGCTGTCTGTCTGTCAACAGCCAGAGACATGGTTCTGTAATGAAGGTGCCACCTGTGTTTAGAAGGTGGACAATGAAACTGTGGGAGCTGCTCATGCTTGTGGGTGGATCAAATGATCCTCTCTACTGGTTGTCTGTCTGGGCCACGTGAAGCCTGTTTTCCACGTGTGTCTGCCCTCACGTAACCAATACTCTCAATGTCTCTTAATAGGTAGGTCTGAACAGTCTAGATGGTGGACAGCTTGTCAATATGACCATCTTGTTTGTCTCAGTCTAATTATCCACCCCCTCTCAAAGTCTGCCAACTGGGTAAAATATGTTCAAGTGCCTCACAGAGGCATTTATAACAGTCAATGATCTCACTCAAAGAAGGCCAAAAATAGCATCTGAGAGCCTTTTTGTATTGCAGCGGGGGAAGCACTTTAATGCTGTCTTGTGGCAAGACTCAGTGTCTCATCAGACCAGAACTGAGACATAACTGCATGCCAAGTTATTATTAATGAGTTTATTAATATACTGTATGTAATGGAAAATTGGGGGTTTAAAGGGGTTGTCTCATCATGGACAATGGGGGCATATCACTAGGATACACTAGGATATGCCCCCATTGTCTTATAGGTGCGGGTCCCACCGCTGGGACCCGCACCTATATCAAGAACAGAGGCCCGCAAGTGAAGGAGGGCGCACTACGCATGCACAACCGCCCTCCATTCATTTTCTATGGGGCCGGCGAAAATAGCCAAGCGCGGTATGCTCCCATTCACTTATATGGGGATCCGGCTTGGTGGTGGCCGGACCGGAGTCCTCCAGCCACCACCTTATGGGGCTCCGTTCTCGATATATGTGCGACTCCTAGTGATATGCCCCCATTGTACGGCATACATATTAGGACAGGCATCCTCAAACTGTGGCCCTCCAGCTGTTGCAAAACTACAACTCCCAGCATGCCCAAACAGCCTACAGGTATCAGCATACAGCAGGGCATTGTGGGAGTTGTAGTTTTACAACAGCTGGAGGGCTGGAGTTTGAGGATGCCTGTATTAGGACATCCATAGACATCATCCACAACTCCCTCCTCTGTCAGGCAAAACTCCATCCTCCGTCAGCCCAAACTTCCTCCTACCTCATACGTCAGCCAAAACTCCCTTCTCCCTCATCCAAAACTCCCTCCTCCGTCAGGCAAAACTCCATCAGTCCTTCTCCCTCAGACCAAACTCCCTCCTCCGTCATGCTAAACTCCCTCCTCCGTCAGCCCAAACTCCCTCCTACATCAGACATCAGCCAGTTGGTCTGAGGAAGGAGGACTGATGGAGGTTTGCCTGACGGAGGAGGGAGTTTTGGCTGACGTCTGAGGTAGGAGGGAGTTTTGGATGAGGGAGGTGGGAGTTTTGGCTGACGGAGGAGGGAGTTTAGTCTGACGGAGGAGGGAGTTTAGCCTGATGGAGGAGGGAGTTTGGTCTGAGGGAGGAGGACTGATGGAGGTTTGCCTGACGGAGGAGGGTTTTTTTTTGCTGACGTCTGAGGTAGGAGGGAGTTTTGGATGAGGGAGGTGGGAGTTTTGGCTGACGGAGGAGGGAGTTTAGTCTGACGGAGGAGGGAGTTTAGTCTGAGGGAGGAGGACTGATGGAGTTTTGCCTGACGAGGAGGGAGTTGTGCCTGACGGAGGAAGGAGTTGTGGATGATGTCTGAGGATGTCCTAATATATATGCCGTACCATTGTCTATGATGAGACAACCCCTTTAACCACTACAGGACCGCCGTACGCAGGATTGCGTCCTGGCGGCGGCCCTGTTATTCCTCCTGGACGCGCCGGTGCGTCCTCTCGCGAGACGCGAGATTTCGGGCAAAGCCGGCCCGCGCATGCACATCGCGGGCCGGCAAAAGTTAAAGGACAATTTTGTCATCAGCCTGCCAGCCAATGATCGTCGCTGGCAGGCTGATGATTTTCAAAAAATCGAATCAGAAGCCATCTAACACATTATATTTATAAATATAATGTGCTAAATGGCTTCTCTGCTCCTCTGCTGGTCCTTTTCGTCGGTTGGTTCCAGCAGAGGAGCAGACATCACAGAGAGTACACACAACACTACACTTAGCCCCCAGATCACCCTCCATCACCCCAATTAACCCCTTGATCACCCCTTGATCGCCCCTGTCAATCACTTAGTGAAAGGGAAAAAAGTGATCAGTGTAAACTGTTACTTTTTTTTTTCACTGGTAGGATAGTTTAGGCCCCTTGGTTAGGTAGTTAGCGATCGTTTAGCGCCCAGCCCACCGCACCGCAGTCACTGATTCGCTGATTAGCATATCGCTAATCAGCATTTGTACTGTTATAGTATCTGTAAGTGATCAGAACTGATCACAGTCGGATCTATAATAGTATTAGTGTCACCTTAGTTCGCCCTCCACCCAAAATGCAGTGTTTGCCCGATCAGGCCTGATCGGTCGCCCACACGTGCGTTCACCCACGCCTGCCCCGCCGCAGTGACAAAAAAAATATATTTTTTTATCACTTTACAAGCGCTGCGGCGATAAAAAAAATCTGTTTTGATATTTTTTATCAATCGCAGCGGCCTCCGGTACTTCGCTAGCCTCCCATTTGTAAGACAGGCTTGCTTTTTTTCTTGGGTAGTCTCAGGGAATACCCTCTAAATTTAGTTGACCAAATGGCAAACAAGGGGTATTCTTCTGACCCAGTCGGTTGAGGAATGGGAACCCTCATCTGACGAATCCAGCGGGTCAGAATATGAACCTGTAGAAAGCAGTGGCAGTCTGACCCAAAGTTCGGACGAGGAGGTTGAGGTCCCTGATACCACCAGGCGTACCCGGCCCCGTGTTGCTACACCACAGGTTGTGCAGGATCCGCTTCAAGAGCAGCAGAGTGGGGCTGGCGCTGTCCAATTATGTGGTGAGGCATACACCAGCAGCGCAGCCCATCCTGGACCTAGTACCAGCACTGCCGTACAACATGGTGAAGTGGCGAGCACCAGAAGGGCAGTTGAAGCTGGTACGGTGGCACGTGCATTAGTTCCCCCATCGCAGCCACCGCACAGACAGGCCCGGAGAGCCCCTAGAGTCCCTGAGGTGATGGCAAACCCTGATTGGCAGCCCCCAACTTCAGCCGCACCAATAGTTCCCCCTTTCACCGCCCAGTCTGGAGTTCGGGTTGAGACAGCTCAGATCGGTTTGGCACTGGGGTTTTTTGAGCTGTTCTTGACTGCGGAGCTCTTGGACTTAGTTGTGGCAGAAACAAACCGATATGCCACTGAATTTATAGCCACCAACCCAGGAAGCTTTTATGCCCGTCCAAGTTTCCGAATTTAACATTTTTCTGGGCCTTCTCCTCAACATGGGCTTAACCAAAAAGCATGAATTGCGGTCATATTGGTCCACGAACCCAAGTAATCACATGCCCATGTTCTCTGCTGCCATGTCCAGGACACGATTTGAGACCATCCTGCGTTTCCTGCACTTTAGCGACAACAGCACCTCTCATCCTAGAGGCCACCCAGCTTTTGACCGGCTCCACAAAATTCGGCCCCTCATAGACCACTTCAACACCAAATTTGCAGATTTGTATACCCCTGAGCAAAACATCTGCGTAGACGAGTCCCTTATACATTTTACCGGGCGCCTTGGCTTCAAACAATACATCCCAAGCAAGCGCGCCCGGTATGGGGTCAAATTGTATAAGCTCTGTAAAAAGGGCCACAGGCTATACCCACAAATTTCGGATCTATGAGGGTAAAGATCAGACCCTGGAGCCGGTCGGTTGCCCTGACTACCTGGGGAGCAGTGGGAAGACAGTCTGGGACAATTTCTACACAAGTGTGCCCCTCTTCAGGCATTTGTTCCTAGAACAGATTGGCTGCTGTGGCACCGCGCGATCTAGTCGCCGGGGCTTCCCCCAATGGCTCGTTACCACCCGTCTTGCAAGGGGGGAGAGGGCTGCCTTGTGTAACCAAGAACTGCTCGCGGTGAAATGGAGAGACAAGTGTGACGTTTACATGCTCTCCTCCATTCACGCAGACACGACAATCCAAATTGAACGAGCAACCAGTGTCATTGAAAAGCCCCTCTGTGTCCACGACTATAATTTGCTCATGGGAGGGGTGGACTTCAATGACCAGATGTTGGCTCCTTATCTACTTTCCCGCAGGACCAGACGCTGGTATAAGAAGGTGTCTGTATATTTAATTCAATTGGCTGTATATAATAGTTTTGTTCTCTACAGTAAGGCCTCTTTCACACGACCGTTTTTTTTTTCCGTTTTGCGGGCTGTTTTTTGCGTTCCGTATACGGTCCGTATACGGAACCATTCATTTCAATGGTTCCGCAAAAAAAACGGAATGTACTCCGTATGCATTCCGTTTCCGTTCCGTTTTTTGCAGAGCCATCTATTGAAAATGTTATGCCCAGCCCAATTTTTTCTATGAAATTACTGTATACTGTATATGTCATATGGAAAAATGGAACGGAAACACAACGGAAACAAAAAACGGAACAACGGATCAGTTTAAAACAGACCGCAAAACACTGAAAAAGCCATACGGTCGTGTAAAAGAGGCCTAAGGCTGGGAGAACAGGATCCTTCCTCAAGTTTCAGGAAGAGATCATCGAGAACCTCCTGTCTCCAGGAGGTTCCGTGGCCCCATCCACCAGTGTAGTGAGCCGTCTACACGAGCAACATTTCCCCAGTGTCGTTGCTGGTACCTCAAACCGACCACCACCCCGAAAAAATGTCGTGTCTGTAGCAGGAGTGGAATAAGGCGTGACACCCGCTATTTCTGTCCTGACTGCCCTGACCACCCTGCCCTATGCTTTGGGGAGTGTTTCCGGAAGTACACTTAGCATAGGGATTGCGTTTCACAGGACAGGCACACAGGGCTATTAGGGCCCTTTCACTCACAGCTGCTCCAAACCTCTCCTTTCACCTGGGACAAAGTGCATAATGTACTTCGCCACATCTTTGGGCGATTTGCGCTTTGCACATTGTCCCTATAAAGGTAAAAAATAAATTAAAAAAAATCGCCGGTAAGCAAAAAAGTTAACGTTCTGTTCAAAAAGTTAAATAAAGTTTATATGTTCCGTTCAAATGTTATTATAAAGTTAATAAATTTATTGCGTTGCGGCCTGGTTTTTTCTTTTTTGTTTTGTTTTTTTTACCTTCTAGGTGGACCAACCGATCAACTAGCTGCAGCACTGATGTGCATTCTGACAGAAGCATTGCGCTGCTGTCAGATTACACAAAAGTCGGTGTATGCAGCGCTTCAAGACGAGATTTCTCCTCTGCAGTAAAAGATACGTTTGCCGAGGCTTATGAGCTGAGGGGGAGGTGGTGTTCATATACTTTGGCAAACACTTTGTATATATAAAAAAAAATAAAAAATCCCGGCAATGATTTATTCATCCACATCGATTGATGTGAATGGAGAAATCGGGTTTGCCAGGGCATACGGGCTGAGTGGGTTTGGATGTTGGCCTGTCCTGGCAGACGCCTTTCCCCTCCTTTTTTTTTTTTTGGCAGAGATTTTTTCATCCACATTGATCAATGCGAATTAATAAATCTGTGCCGTTCATTTTTTCTTTCAGCCCAGAGGCTGAACGGATTTTTTTTTTATCATTACCCGTATGCTCAATATAAGGAGAATAGCAGAAACTCCTAATGCTGGCCATACATGTAATGATTGCGGAGACCCTCAAATGCCAGGGCAGTACAAGCACCCCACAAATGACCCCATTTTGGAAAGAAGACACCCCAAGGTATTCGCTGAGGGGCATATTGAGTCCATGAAAGATTGAGACTTCTATGAACTCGCCATGCCCCTCATGGAATACCTTGGGGTGTCTTCTTTGCAAAATGGGGTCACATGTGGGGTATTTATACTGCCCTGGCATTTTAGGGGCCCTAAAGCGTGGGAAGAAGTCTGGGATCCAAATGTCTAAAAATGCCCTCCTAAAAGGAATTTGGGCCCCTTTGCGCATCTAGGCTGCAAAAAAGTGTCACACATGTGGTATCGCCGTACTCAGGAGAAGTTGGGCAATGTTTTTTGTGGTGTCATTTTACATATACCCATGCTGGGGGAGATAAATATCTCGGTCAAATGCCAACTTTGTATAAAAAAATGGGAAAAGTTGTCTTTTGCCGAGATATTTCTCTCACCCAGCATGGGTATATGTAAAAAGACACCCCAAAACACATTGCCCAACTTCTCCTGAGTACGGCGATACCACATGTGTGACACTTTTTTGCAGCCTAGGTGGGCAAAGGGGCCCACATTCCAAAGAGCACCTTTAGGATTTCACAGGGTATTTTTTACACATTTTGATTTCAAACTACTTCTCACGCATTAGGGCCCCTAAAATGCCAGGGCAGTATAACTACCCCACAAGTTACCCCATTTTGGAAAGAAGACACCCCAAGGTATTCTGTGAGGGGCATGGCGAGTTCCTAGAATTTTTTATTTTTTGTCACAAGTTAGCAGAAAATTATGATTTTTTTTTTTCCTTACAAAGTCTCATATTCCACTAACTTGTGACAAAAAATAAAAACTTCCATGAACTCACTAGGCCCATCACGGTATACCTTGGGGGGTCTTCTTTCCAAAATGGGGTCAATTGTGGGGTATTTATACTGCCCTGGCATTTTAGGGGCCCTAATGCGTGAGAAGTAGTTTGAAATCAAAATGTGTAAAAAATGCACTGTGAAATCCTAAAGGTGCTCTTTGGAATGTGGGCCCCTTTGCCCACCTAGGCTGCAAAAAAGTGTCACACACGTGGTATCGCCGTACTCAGGAGAAGTTGGGCAATGTGTTTTGGGGTGTCTTTTTACATATACCCATGCTGGGTGAGAGAAATATCTCGGCCAAAGACAACTTTTCCCATTTTTTTTATACAAAGTTGGCATTTGACCGAGATATTTATCTCACCCAGCATGGGTATATGTAAAATGACACCCCAAAACACATTGCCCAAATTCTCCGGAGTACGGCGATACCACATGTGTGACACTTTTTTGCAGCCTAGGTGGGCAAAGGGGCCCACATTTCAAAGAGCACCTTTAGGATTTCACAGGGCATTTTTTACACATTTTGATTTCAAACTACTTCTCACGCATTAGGGCCCCTAAAATGCCAGGGCAGTATACCTACCCCACAAGTGACCCCATTTTGGAACGAAGACACCCCAAGGTATTCCGTGAGGGGCATGGCGAGTTCCTAGAATTTTTATTTTTTTGTCACAAGTTAGCGGAAAATGATGATTTTTTTTATTTTTATTTTTTTCTTACAAAGTCTCATATTCCACTAATTTGTGACAAAAAATAAAAACTTCTATGAACTCACTATGCCCATCACGAAATACCTTGGGGTGTCTTCTTTCCAAAATGGGGTCACTTGTGGGGTATTTATACTGCCCTGACATTTTAGGGGCCCTAATGCGTGAGAAGTAGTTTGAAATCAAAATGTGTAAAAAATGCCCTGTGAAATCCTAAAGGTGCTCTTTGGAATGTGGGCCCCTTTGCCCACCTAGGCTGCAAAAAAGTGTTACACATGTGGTATCGCCGTACTCAGGAGAAGTTGGGCAATGTGTTTTGGGGTGTCATTTTACATATACCCATGCTGGGTGAGATAAATATCTCGGTCAAATGCCAACTTTGTATAAAAAAATTGGAAAAGTTGTCTTTGGCAGAGATATTTATCTCACCCAGCATGGGTATATGTAAAATGACACCCCAAAACACATTGCCCAACTTCTCCTGAGTACGGCGACACCACATGTGTGACACTTTTTTGCAGCCTAGGTGGGCAAAGGGGCCCACATTCCAAAGAGCACCTTTAGGATTTCACAGGGCATTTTTTACACATTTTGATTTCAAACTACTTCTCACGCATTAGGGCCCCTAAAATGCCAGGGCAGTATAAATACCCCACAAGTGACCCCATTTTGGAAAGAAGACACCCCAAGGTATTTCGTGATGGGCATAGTGAGTTCATGGAAGTTTTTATGTCACAAGTTAGTGGAATATGAGACTTTGTAAGAAAAAAAAAATCATCATTTTCCGCTAACTTGTGACAAAAAATAAAAAGTTCTATGAACTCACTATGCCCATCAGCGAATACCTTAGGGTGTCTACTTTCCGAAATGGAGTCATTTGTGGGGTTTTTCTACTGTCTGGGCATTGTAGAACCTCAGGAAACATGACAGGTGCTCAGAAAGTCAGAGCTGCTTCAAAAAGCGGAAATTCACATTTTTGTACCATAGTTTGTAAACGCTATAACTTTTACCCAAACCATTTTTTTTTTACCCAAACATTTTTTTTTATCAAAGACATGTAGAACAATAAATTTAGAGAAAAATTTATATATAGATGTCGTTTTTTTTTTTTTTTAAATTACAACTGAAAGTGAAAAATTTCATTTTTTTGCCAAAATTTCGGTAAATTTCGATTAATAACAAAAAAATGTAAAAATGTCAGCAGCAATGAAATACCACCAAATGAAAGTTCTATTAGTGAGAAGAAAAGGAGGTAAAATTCATTTGGGTGGTAAGTTGTATGACCGAGCAATAAACGGTGAAAGTAGTGTAGTGCAGAATTGTAAAAAGTGGTCTGGTCATTAAGGGTGTTTAAGCTAGGGGGGCTGAGGTGGTTAAGCTTAAATACTGTAAATAGCCTGCTAACATAATAATATATAGTTCTCCAGCTATATACAGTAGATCTACTCATTTATTCCTTCCCTGGTAGCCCTGCTTATACAGACATGCATAGATCTGTGCACAGTCAAATGAATAGCAACAGGTTACTTCTCTGTATTGGTGAACAAGAGATGAAAAGCTCTGCAGAACTGACAGACGCATGCCCCCACCACATGTAAGGAGCAGTGGATTACAGAGCATGTCTGGAGACCACCCATACATCAGCGTCACATGACATGGGCATATGAAAACCTCTCACTCTGCAGAGAGTCTTCCACAAGTCTGCTTCTTGACTGGAGACTTCAGCACCACAGTGACGCTGGACAGCTCTGCAGGCACTGACTATAGGAACATGGATGAGCTATTCCTCTATGGGAGCTTTTCTCAGAACAGGAACCTATCTTTGGCTGGCAGCAATTTGTCCCCAGCTCCGTCACTTCTGAACAGCTCTTCCTCTGGGAAGGACAAGGTCATGGAAGCCCCTCGTTACAACAGGCAGCTGCGGATCATAACTATGACCATCATACTGACAGTGGCGCTGGTGGGAAATTCTGTGGTGCTGTACAGGATCTTCAGTGGCAAAGACAAAAAGAGGAAAATTAACTTTTTAATCACCCACTTGGCATTAGCTGATCTTTATGTGTCAGTGGTGACTCTCTTTTCTCAAATTGTGTGGGAGCTGCTGGAAGATGAATGGTTGGCTGGAGATGTCTTTTGCCGGATTTTCAAAGTTTTTCAGGTTTCTGGACTCATTGCATCCTCCAATATAATTGCCATAGTCGCTCTGGAGAGGCATCATGTCATTATAAACCCTTTAAGTACCCCTCTGCCCACAAGATGCTTTGCAGCTTTGGGGTGGCTGTTAGCTCTACTTCTCTCTGTGCCGCAGGCATTTGTGTTCAAAGCAGTCTATACAGAGCAGGGAAGCAGGTGTAGCAATATCTTTGGACAGCTACCTGGGTGGCACTTTCAGGTCTATATTATATACAGCTCAATCACAGTTTTCTTCTTGCCCTTCTGTATCTTAGCTGTGGCATACATACGCATTCTCTGGATCATCTGGAGTAAGGGCAAGACCTCCAGAACACCAAATCACCACATTGGAGACATGGAACTTAAGGTGACCAAGAGACCATTAAAACTGGTTGCTACCAATAGTTGTATTCCAAGAGCTAAGATCAAGACCCTAAAAATGACACTGGTGATTATTATCCTTTTCATTGTGTGTGGGTTACCATACTTCATTGTAGAGATGAAGGTGGCATTTGGCACCATAACTGGCTTGGATGAAGAGGTCATGGCAGTGCTGGGTATTTTTGTAGTGTCCAATAGTGCAGTTAACCCGTATGTGTACCTCTTCTTTAAAACCAACAACGTTTTCCTCCAGAAACTAGAGAACAAGGTGTGCTTCTCCTGCTGCCTCCAAGAACACCGAGAAATCCCTTCAAGGAGGGAGTTCTTCCCCTCATATTCTCCTACACCAAAAAAAGAGGCTTCCAGCACCACCACCTCTGAAGTGGAGGCATCTTCTGTTCTGCACCGATCAGTCTCTTTCCTGCATTCTGTGGCACCCTTAGACAAAAGACTCGGTGCTCCCTGTGAGAGTTGTATGTGATGTATTTTTTAGAACTGGTAACAAATATGCAGGTTACCATAGTTGCTCCCAGTACAGTGATCCATCATTTCCTAGGAGTTAGCCCACAGTTTTTATGACAGTGAAGCAAAAGTACAAAACTACTGTTCAAAGCTAGCCATACATGAATTGTGAATGAAGTTCCTGGTCTAAAAGGACTCATTACTACAATGTCTCAACATTGGTGCAACCATCAGATGTTCAGGAATGCAACACCTGGGGACTTCTTTAACTGATGTTTCTTTCTGCCCACTACCTACATATTTTTTTAGGTGGTGCAACTTTACCTGTACAGGAGCATCTTACAAATGGTGGCACACCCAATTTAAACATGTACAGTAGCAACAAAGTGGTCTGCAGAGGTCATCTGCAGAAGAATGAGCTGGACTTCCAGGGACCTCCTCTAGGTGCTAATTGCTGATCATCAAGAATTTGATAATCTGGACTCCTAGATGATTGCTGGGTCTTCTTCATTCTGGACAACCCTTTTCACTTTAACCCTTAGGCTTGGCTCCCAGGCAACTTGTGGCCATGTTTCCATAAAGGTGCAACCATGTCAAAATTTATATATACACATATATATATATATATATATCCAGAAAATGGCAGGGCAGCAGTCCTTACTTCAAGTAGTTCAGGTGCCAGCGTTTTCCCCTTGGTCCTGGGGTCCAAACACAATCCAAATAAATGTAACACAGCACTCCTTGAGTAAAAAGTGAAAAATTTGATATTTATTCAACACATGTTGATACAGGCAACGTTTCAGCTCTCTCACAGAGCCATTATCAAGCCAAGTCTTGGCTTGATAATGGCTCTGTGAGAGAGCTGAAACGTTGCCTGTATCAACATGTGTTGAATAAAAATCAAATTTTTCACTTTTTACTCAAGGAGTCCTGCGTTACATTTATTTGGATTATATATATATATATATATATATATATATATATATATATATATATATATATATATAATGAAGCAAAAGAAGGCAGCACTCCAAGTAGTAATGAAAAAAGTGGACGGTTTATTCACTCTCACACTATTTTTTCATTACTACTTGGAGTGCTGCCTTCTTTTGCTTTATTATCCATACTTGGGATCTTGGTCTCAGGTCCCTCAGGAGGATTTTCTTGCACCCTTATACCCCCTTTTTTTTTGTGTGTGCTGCTTCTTTCCTTTTTCTCTCTCTCTCTCTCTCTCTCTCTCTATATATATATATATATATATATATATATATATATACTCTATTTATTAATGTGTGTATATGATATATGTAATTCATGTCATTTTGAATGTTCATTGTATGCCACCATGTACATTCTGCAGAAATTTATGACAAAGCTGACAAAAAAGAAAACCGTGATCTGCTTTTATATAAATATGTGAAAATCTTGCATAATTTTGTGTTGTGCACTTCCCTCTTGTATCCTATGTGCCAGGCTGTACAGTCAAAAGCATTGTATATTTTGCTACAGAGCTGTTGAGTGATTTTTGGTCTTTGACTTATTGTTTGTGTGGGCTATGGACATGTAATGCATATTGCTCATTTTAGCTGTTGGAAATTAATGAACAAATATAATATTAAAACTGGTTATGTAAAAAATAGTAGCTTAAATGATTGTTTGAGATTCATGATGTACAACATGCTATAACAGAAGAATAACTGAGGCATCATATAGATGCAGCAGCACAAATGTGCTGGGAGAAATGTGAAACGTATCCAAAGCATTTCAAAACTCTTTTTTTTTTTTTTATTAATTTCATTTTCTATTTTTTTATTTTATTTTCTGTGTTTGATTTAACATTTTTTGTCTCCAAGGTATAGAAAATTTCCCACCAGCATATTTCCTTCCTAGCAGAGTCTACAGAATGCTAATCATGATTTGTCCTAGCTGACTGATTTATTAGGGTATCTTTAGCATGAATATACCTGGCAAGTTATCATTAAGTCACTATTAGGCCTCCTTCTCACGGGCGTCGCGGGATGCGGGTGCGTCACGGGAAAATGCGTGATTTTTCCGCGCGAGTGCAAAGCGTTTTAATGCGTTTTGCACGCGCGTGAGAAAAATCGGCATGTTTGGTACCCAGACCCGAACCCGGACTTCTTCACAGAAGTTCGGGTTTGGGTTAGGTGTTGTGTATTTTTTATTATTTTCCCTTATAACATGGTTATAAGGGTAAATAATAGCATTCTTAATACAGAATGCTTAGTAAAATGTCCATAGAGGGGTTGAAAAAATAAATAAAATGTAACTCCCCTCATCCACTTGTTCGCGCTGCCCGGCTCGTATTCTGTCTTCTTCTTTGATGATCTGGGAGGAAAAGGGCCTTTGGTGACGTCACTGCGCTCATCACATGGTCCATCACATGATCCATCACCAAGCATTCTGTATTCAGAATGCTATTATTTTCCCTTATAACCATGTTATAAGGGAAAATAATAATGATCAGGTCCCGATCATCTACTAGCAACCATGTGTGAAAATCGCACTTGCTTGCGGATGCTTGCGAATTTCACGCAGCCCAATTCACTTCTATGGTGCCTGCGTTGCGTGAAAAACGCACAATATAGAACATGCTGCGATTTTCACGCAACGCACAAGTGATGCGTGAAAATCACCGCTCATGTGCACAGCCCCATGGAAATGAATGGGTCCGGATTCAGTGCGGGTGCAATGTGTTCACCTCACGCATTGCACCCACGCGGAAAAAGAGGCCTTAGAACTAAAGCAAAAGAGACACAGATTGTACCTCACCTCCACCCTCCTGCAAGTCCCAAGAGAAGAAGCCATCATGATATCATTGCAATTCCATTGGAGCTCTAGGCCATGGGTATAGTGTTTTCAATAATAGGCTGGTTGAGAAGGTATGGGGATTACTACAGCGGTCTGTAGAAAAAGAAAACCAATCAGATTCCACATTTCATTTTTCATAGCTCCTTTGGAAAATGAAAGATGGAATCTCATTGGTTTCTATGGGTAACTAAACCTGTTTTTCCTTTACACTAGTTTTGATAGATCTCCCCCAATGGCTTTAAAACAAGACCTAAATCGAGCCAGTAGCTAATCTAGTCTGAATTAGAGCAGGTTGAAGTGAGAGCTGCATATATTAGACCTCTAGCTCCAGCCTGTGTGGAGGAGCAGAGGGGGTCTGGAGGGGGAATGAGCAGCATGCAGGGAGAAAGATCATAGATCCTGTCCCTATATGGACCATGTGATTGGAGCATGTGATCTGACGTCACCAAAGGTCCTTTAGCCCACAGCTCATCATTAAAGAAGTAAAGAAGAGACCGGGAACTACGCGAACAAGAGGAGAAGGTGAGTTAAATTATTATTTTTTTTTTAACCCTCAATTGATCACCTACTAAGCATTCTGTATTCAGAATGCTATTATTTTCCCTTATAACCATGTTATAAGGGAAAATAATAACATCTACACAACACCTAACCCAAGCCCGAACTTCTGTGAAGAAGTTCGGGTTTGGGTACCAAACATGCGTGATTTTTCTCACGCGAGTGCAAAACACATTACAATGTTTTGCACTCGCGCGGAAAAATCGCGGGTGTTCCCGCAACGCACCCGCACATTTTCCCGCAACGCCCGGAAGAAAGAGGCCTATGGGTTTGGATGAACCCAAGGAAAGGGCTGACATTAAGGCTGGTTTCACACGGGCGTTGCGGATTGGGGCCGGATGCGTTCAGGGAAACTCGCACTATTTTGCAAGCAAGTTCAGTCAGTTTTGTCTGCGGTTGCGTTTAGTTCTTCCGTTTTTTCTGCGCGGGTGCAATGCGTTTTGATGCGTTTTTCACGTGCGTGATAAAAAACGGAATGTTTACAAACAACATCTCTTAGTAACCATCAGTGAAAAACACATCGCACCCGCACTTGCTTGCAGATGCAATGCGTTATTCACGCAGCCCCATTCACTTCTATGGGGCCAGGGCTGCGTAAAAAACGCAGAATATAGATTATTGCTGCGATTTTCACGCAACGCAGAACTGATGCGTGAAAAACAACGCTCATGTACACAGACCCATAGAAATAAATTGGTCAGGATTCAGTGCGGGTGCTATGCATTCACGTCACTCATTGCACCCGCGCGGAAAACTCGCTCGTGTGAAAGGGACCTAACTCTTCATGTTATCTCTCCTCATATCAATCACAGCCCATAATTACTCTCCGTTAAAAAAAGTAATATGAGTACTTTCTCATCTAATCACTCCTCTACATGTAATTAGCTGTGCTGTGAATTGTGACCATGGCAGCCAAGTGGCTTTATAGAAAAGAAAACCTTTTCTCCTGTATACAATGTTTTATCATTTAAAATAAATAAATAAAATTAATAATAAAAATAAATACCGTATCTGTAATGACCCGTACTATAGACTTAATACATTATTTATGGGTCAAAATAAACACAGTAAAAAAAACACTGAAAACAATACCAGAATTACTGTTTTCTGTCTATCTCACCTACTAAAAACAAAAGCAATCAAAAATGCTACTAATGAAAACCACTAGTCTTAGTAATTAGCTAGTGGTAGCTACTAGCCCTCACACACTTACGCTAGGCAGAGTAATATAACATAATAAAAACTATACAAGTTTAATATCATCATAATCGCACTGACCCACAGAATAAAGTTATCATGTTATTTATACCTCACAGTAAATGCCATTAAAATAAATCCCCAAAAACAATGTTGAAAGTAGAGATGAGCAAATCGAAGCTGACGAAATGGAATTCGATCCGAATTTCAGGAATTACTCGATTCGCACTGAATCCGTATTTCCTCACGCTTCATGGTAACGAATGGCATTTTTTTCTAAAATGGCTGCTGCACGTTAGGACATGGAACAAGGAACTCACCCACTATGCCATGCATGCAGCCAATCAGCAGCGAGCCCTGTGATGTCACAGCCCTATAAATAGCCTCAGTCATCTTGGATTCAGCCATTTTCCAATGCACTTAGCAAAGGGATAGACGTTAGCAGGCGGAGGGACAGTGCTAGGAAAGACTAGAAAACGTATATTTTTCTGTATAGAAGTTCAGAGAAAGAGCATTAGAAGTGTAAGAAAAGGATAGGGAAGAATTATCCCACACTATTGAAGCAGAACAGGGTCCAATAGGGGTGTTTACAGCCTGGGTAATAAGAACAATCCTATTACACCTTGCTGCACTGACTGGGCATCCAAATTGCCATTATACTGCTGCTCATTTCAGTTTTGCAATAGATGATACCTCTATAATTACAGCAAACCGTTCTTGTTATTGGGGTCTTATTAGCCCTTGTGCTGTGCAGCTATATATATGTTTTAAAGCCTTTTTTTTGGCGTGTTTTAGTGGGGGGGGGGGGGAAGGGCGTATTAGCCGTTGTATGGTGAAGTGAAAAAATGACAGCCGTTTTTGGAGTGTATTGGTGCCAAAAAATAGTATTATTTGACGTTCACGGCCGCAGTTATATGTTCTAAAGCCTTTTTTTGTTGTGCATTAGTGGGGAAAAAGAAAAAGGGCTTATTAGCTGTTGTGTGGTGAAGTGGGAAAATTACAGCCCTTTTTGGCATGTATTAGTACCCAAAAAAATATATTATTTGCCGTTCGCGGCCACAGTTATATGTTCTAAAGCCTCTTTTTGGGTTGTATTAGTGGTGTAGATGGGAAAGTAGTGATGAGGAGAGTGGTGCTGGTGTTGTGAGCGATCAGGCTCCTGAAGCAGAAACCGTTGAGGAGGACATCAGTGACGTGCAGACAGTACTCGATGATGATGATGTAGCTGATTGCACTTGGGAGCCGGGTGAATTAGGGGCTTCCTCATCATCAGGAGAAGAGGGTGGTAGCTTGCCCATGAGGCAACGGCGGAGCCAGCAAGTCAGTAGCGTGGCCGGGAGTCAGCAGGGCGACAGCAGTGGGAGGTCGGGAGCCAAACATGCCCGGGGTAGACCACCCACTTTGCAGGAGCCTACCGGCCCGGAAAGTAGTACTGCAGAGGTTCATGGAGGCAGTGGCGATAGCAGTCAGTCAGTGCGGAGTGTTGGGGGTAAAATCACCTACTCGGCGGTGTGGCAGTTTTTTGTTAAGCCACCGGGGGAGGTGAACATGGCCATTTGTCGAATCTGTGTTCAGAAGGTGAAGTGTGGCCGTGGTGCCAATGTTGGCACCACTTAAACTGAATAGTTGACCCAGACATATGTAAAGACACTTTTATCCTTTATTTACTGTCACGGTGCGGTTCCGTGACGTGGTTTTCCGTGCATGCTGGTTGCTAGGGGCAACGTCCTGTATTGCAGCTGCAGTTGCTGTGGTTTGTTGCTGCCCCTGATCTGTTTGGTACCTCCCTCTCTGGCGTTGCTGGTGTTAACCTCCCCTGGTCGGCTCCTTACAGGTGCGCTCGTCTCTCTGCTATTTCTGTCCTTGCAGCATGAGCTTTTGGAGGTCGTACTGTGTGCACTCTGTGGTCAGTACTGTTAATTCAGGCAGTCCTGTGCTGTTTTAGACATAGCTCTTTGGGTCAGTACTGTTAATTCAGGCTGTCCTGCACCTGGCAATGCCTTCAGTCAGTACTGTTAATTCAGGCTGTCCTCTCGGTATGTTCTGTCTGGTTCTCCATTGTTGTCTTCTGTCCTATGCTATGCCTTGTTCCTGTCCTTTGCTATGCCTTGTCCATGCTTCGTACCATGCTATGCCTTGTCCATGCTTCGTACCATGCTATGCCTTGTCCATGCTTGTCATCATGCTTTGTACCATGCCTAATTCATGTCTGTTCCATGTTCCTGTTATTGTCTGTCTGGCAGTCATTACTGCTTCTGGTGTTCCGTTCATGTCTGGTTCTGTTCTTGTCTGTCCATGTCCACCTTCGGAAGAGGGCTTCTGTGTTTCCTGGAGGGGGAACACCCATTCTCTGCCTTGCTATGCCTTGTCTGTCTCTATGTCTGTTCCTGTTCTGTACCATGCAATGCCTT
Organism: Bufo bufo; assembly: GCF_905171765.1. Lineage (NCBI taxonomy): Eukaryota > Metazoa > Chordata > Amphibia > Anura > Bufonidae > Bufo > Bufo bufo. Next base: position 143,462,937 of record NC_053390.1, on the reverse strand, counting down.
GCTCTTGTACGTACTGTCTGTTCCTTGTTCTGGTTCAGTGTTTCGTGGTCCTTGACCTCCTTGCCTTGTCCTGCTCAGATGATCATCTCGGAGGTCGCCCCTGGGACCCCCAGCACGTGACATTTACAGTTCGTCAGTCAGACTATTAATTACCTTTTCTTGACATATGTCTATTCACATAAAACTTAACTTTTAATGTTGCTTATTAAGCTTACTTACTGACTAAGGTTGAGTGAACCTGGGAAAGTTCGGATTCGCCGGGTTCGGCAGAACTTCAGGTCAAAGTTCGGGTTCGGGACCCGAACTTGACCCCGAACCCGGACCCCATTTAAGTCAATGGGGACCCGAACTTCCCTTTATTATTTTCCATTATAACATGGTTATAACGGGAAAAAATAGCATTCTTAAAACAGAATGCTAAATAAAATGTCTATTGAGGGGTAAAAAAAAAAACTCACCTCATCCACTTGATCGCGCAGCCGGTATCTTCTTTTCTTCAGGACCTGTAAAAGGATCTGCGGGGACATCACCGTGCTCACCATGTGGTCCTGCTGAATGAAGATAGAAGGTTACCGCAGGTCCTTTTGCAGGTCCTGAAGAAAAGAATATACCGGCTGCGCGATCAAGTGGATGAGGTGAGTTTTTCTTTTATCCCCTCAATAGACATTTTATTTAGCATTCTGTTTTAAGAATGCTATTATTTTTTGTTATAACCATGTTATAATGGAAAATAATAAAATCACCTGAACCCAAACTTCAGTGAAAAAGTCTGGGTCCAGGTACCCGAACTCGCAAAGTTCGGTACAAACCCGACCTTTGCAGTTCAGGTTCGCTCAACTCACTATTATTACTAACCATTAAACTACTTCAAAACTATCAGTTGTGTCGCCTTTTTTTTTGTTATTATTATATAATTCACACTGGTAGTAAGGTACTATTTGGGTATGACTGGAGGCTGGCAGCCACGCGCTGGCTCCAGACTCTACCAGTATATTTCCCTCCTATCATTTATGTGGTAACACTTTCTGATTACAAGGCTTCACTTGTTCCTTCAAACACTGCCCCCTGACTTGTTTCGCTAGCTGCTCTGGCATCTTCAGGGGATTGGGCAGTCTGTGCTTGATGGGCGTGGCTGGATATTTTAAGCACTCCTATTATAACGTCATCTTCATTAATCTATTGACAGGGGTGGGATTCAAATTTTTAACAACAGGTTCCCTACTCAACGGCTGACCCGTGACATCATGACACGTTTACATATACATACACCATATATATGCAACACATAAATACACCATATACATGGTACACATACATAAATACACTATATATACACTACACAACTAAGGAGCTAAACTATCAACAGTGTGCGAAGCAATGGAAGTGAACATCTCCAGCTACCGTGCTCCCACCAGAGCACTGGACTCAGACTCAGCCAGTAACACGGTTCTCTGATCCAGTTGTAATTTTAACAACCGGATCTGGAGAACTAGAGGGAACTGGCTGAATCCCATGCCTGAATGCGCCCTTTCACTCTATAGTAGAATCTTGGGCCACTGCAAGGTTCATTTTACTATATGAAAAGTAAAGGACGGATCCCGGAGACAGATAAAGTCCTCTTTCAGCTCTTCTTTATTAGTTATAAGCAGTAGACAGACAAAACCATCAGATACACGGCAGGATTGACGCGTTTCGGGTGAGTACCCTTAGTCGTAACAAATTGCTGAGTGTGGCCCCTCAATATAAAGGAGTTGATAACACCCCTCCTCCAATAGGGAGGTACTGGTTTCAAGCAACATCCGTTGCAGCACACCCAGACACACCTTTTTTCACAGCTTACATCGATCAATTTGTAATTGGTGAAACACTGTGCATACCTTCATTTGAACTGTTAACCCCGGGTTGCCCCGTGTTTTCGTTCAGCAGAAACCGCACAGTGTAAATACTCCATTGGTTCATTCGTAAATAAAAAAACATATGATATATTTAAAAACCTAATACAAAATTTGTACAAAAGCAAATACAATGGCCTCTTGCCGTTCGGCATATTCTAATCCATTATCTGGTACTAACAACCACAAAGCGGACCTGTCTGGACATATAATAAATAATAAATGAGAGAATAGGAATAGGGATGCAAAGACACCAACCATCCTAATAACAGGCTGAGAATTTTAGACCACTTACAAAATATTGCAAATTAAGTAAAGTATCCAATGAAACATGACAAGTAATTGTAATAATCCTGGGTGCATTCTATTGGAAATAATCCTGCACCACCAGGATAAATGGGACAAACCGCCCTATCTGACCAGCGTTGTGAAGACATAGACGAACAGAGATGCGCACATATCCCGGTAATAGGTACTCCTACATGTTATATACTGTACAAGCTCATGCCCGGCAGGTATCATTTTTCCAGGCTTACGCCATCGAACGAGTATTAGCCCCGAAAAGGGGCGGTGATCACCGGAAGAAAATTCTTCTTCGTGAGGCCTACTGGATCTTTAGACTGGGTACTAGGGTTCCAAGGGGTCTCAACCTCAAAAAAGAACTCATATATATTTATCAGTGAATTATTAGGTGTACATAGGAAGACGTTACCTATTATACATCATCATCAATACACTATGTTCACCATATCTATATTCGGGTGGGTATACTTTTCCGAGGTATACTTCATCAATATTAAATGTGATAGGACAGTTTAACATGATTTCAGTAACAGTATATAACATGTAGGAGTACCTATTACCGGGATATGTGCGCATCTCTGTTCGTCTATGTCTTCACAACGCTGGTCAGATAGGGCGGTTTGTCCCATTTATCCTGGTGGTGCAGGATTATTTCCAATAGAATGCACCCAGGATTATTACAATTACTTGTCATGTTTCATTGGATACTTTACTTAATTTGCAATATTTTGTAAGTGGTCTAAAATTCTCAGCCTGTTATTAGGATGGTTGGTGTCTTTGCATCCCTATTCCTATTCTCTCATTTATTATTTATTATATGTCCAGACAGGTCCGCTTTGTGGTTGTTAGTACCAGATAATGGATTAGAATATGCCGAACGGCAAGAGGCCATTGTATTTGCTTTTGTACAAATTTTGTATTAGGTTTTTAAATATATCATATGTTTTTTTATTTACGAATGAACCAATGGAGTATTTACACTGTGCGGTTTCTGCTGAACGAAAACACGGGGCAACCCGGGGTTAACAGTTCAAATGAAGGTATGCACAGTGTTTCACCAATTACAAATTGATCGATGTAAGCTGTGAAAAAAGGTGTGTCTGGGTGTGCTGCAACGGATGTTGCTTGAAACCAGTACCTCCCTATTGGAGGAGGGGTGTTATCAACTCCTTTATATTGAGGGGCCACACTCAGCAATTTGTTACGACTAAGGGTACTCACCCGAAACGCGTCAATCCTGCCGTGTATCTGATGGTTTTGTCTGTCTACTGCTTATAACTAATAAAGAAGAGCTGAAAGAGGACTTTATCTGTCTCCGGGATCCGTCCTTTACTTTTCATTGCCTGCCACGGGAACACTCCCCCAGGGCCTCTGGAGCCGGGACCATATAAAAGACCAGATAGGTGAGCTGGAATATTTCTTTCCATTTCATTTTACTATACTCTAAAAATGACATGATAAGCTTATTCTGCAGGTCAGTACATTTACAGCAATACCAAAGTTATATTGTTTTACTACATTAAATAAATATATAAATTTATAAAAATAAACATATCAAATAAATTTCTTTGCATCACCGTATTCTGACGCCGGTTATTTTTTATATTTCATAGTAACATAGTTTATAAGGCCGAAAAAAGACATCTGTCCATCCAGTTCAGCCTGTTATCCTGCAAGTTGATCCAGAGGAAGGCAAAAAAAAACTGTGAGATAGAAGCCAATTTTCCCCACAAAGCTGTGTGAGGACCTATTTTTCATAGGAAGTAGTGAACAGTGATCTGGATTATTTAAGACTTAACTTTTACTTTAGATATAATATAAAATAAATGAGATATATCCATCAAGGCAGCAGCAATCAATGTATACTGACACCTTATGTGCACAATTTAGGCAATAATGCAGACAAGAGCATTTAGCAGTGTATACATAATGCACAACGACATACAACAAAAAGACAGAAAACATACAATGATTAGGTGTTAAAAGAAACCGTGCAACAAACATGCACAATTACACCCATATCATAAGGTGCACGGCGGCACCATTGAAACCCAGTGTCCTACCCTACAGATGGTGGGTTCTCCAGGACTATTGTAGGGTCCCAAGGGTCATCTAGGGATAGAAAGGAACATCTTCCTGTGATCCCTCCACATCGTATTAACTCTCTACTGTCAAACTGGACCACCCTAACCAGAAACATCGGAACAGAGGTGTCTGGAGAACCCACCATCTGTAGGGTAGGACACTGTGTTTCAATGGTGCCGCTGTGCACCTTATGATATGGGTGTAATTGTGCATGTTTGTTGCACGGTTTCTTTTAACACCTAATCATTGTATGTTTTCTGTTGTTTTGTTGTAAGTCGTTGTGCACTATGTATACACTGCTAAATGCTCTTGTCTGCATTATTGCCTGAATTTTGCACATAAGGTGTCAGTATACATTGATTGCTGCTGCCTTCTTTCTGTGCACCTTAGGTACTAGTGCATACCAGCTCTTGTTACCTTCTAGTGTTCGACACTGAATGTGTAAGTGTGGACACAGCTGTTACTGTTTCCATAAGAGTCCCTTTGATTGCGGGGCAGTGGAAAACTGTATTGTGTATTCAGCTTCTAGTTATTTTGAGGGATATATCTCATTTTTTTTATATTATATCTAAAGTAAAAGTTAAGTCTTAAATAATCCAGATCACTGTTCACTACTTCCTATGACTCATGCGAGTGATCATTCATGAACATAATTTCTTAGGACCTGTTTTTCCCCTCCGTCTATGACAGCACCCCTGTAGAGATGGCCTCCTTCTCCTCAGGACAGGAAACAGGAACCAGAATCGTTTTAAAAGAGGGACCTTTCTCTCTATCCCCAGTTTGGTTTCCTGTCCTAAGGGGACAGAAGAGATTGGAACCACTACAGAGTCAAGAGCTGCGGGGGCCCCAGCTGTTAGCCTCCTCTCAGAGCCGCTGCGGCAAGTCTGGGCTCCCTTCTCTTTCTACCCCACTCATGTCTCCTTCCTGGCCTGGTCACAGCCTTCCTGGGTGTCAGCGGACCTCTGCGGGCTGTGTTCTGTAGGTTAGTCTGCCAGGATGCGTTGTGTGGGCTGACGTCACTTCCGAGGTTTGGCACAGGGAGGAAGCGCAAGCACTGTAGACTGGAAGTGGGAGGAGTCATTAGTGCTCGTTAGGAGAAAAGCCCAGCCAGTTCACTGTCATGCCGGTGGAGAAGAGGCAGACAGTTCCTCCATTGTGGCTGTTGAATTGCCATGGTATAATGGAGAAGACTCAGTGCGCTGAAACCACCACTGATACTCCGGTATCTATGGGGTCTTCTAGGAAGGTCTCCAAATCAAAGGAGAAGGCATGTGCTGTTTGTAAAAGAAAGTTACTCTGTGCCTGGGCTAAACCCCTGTGTCAAGCATGAATAAGCAAGTTAATGGAGGAGGAAGCTCTGTCTCTGATAGGCAGCATCAAACAGATGATTCGGAAGGAAGTAAAAGAATCTGTTAGTGGCCTACTTAAAAGTCGCCCTAGTAACTCTGCGGCTGCATCTAATCCCCCTTCCAGTGACAGTGATGTGTTATCAGAATTGGAGGAAGAGGGGGAATGGCGGTCATCTAACAATTTTTCTGAGGACAAGTCTGCAGGGAAGCTGCTCTTTCATGCTGAAAACACTAATGCCCTTGTTAAAGCAGTTAGAGCTACTATGGGCTTAGATGATGAGAGATTGCCACAGTCTGTCCAGGACTCTATGTTTGAAGGCTCAGAACCAGAAAAGAGAATAGTTTTTGATGTCCATAAAAATATTCAGGCTGTTATTTCAAAAGAATGCAAAAAGCCTGATATAATATTTTTTATTCCGTCCTCTGTTAAAGGAAAATACCCCTTTGGTGAGCAGGTTTCTGCGATATGGGATAGAGCTCCTAAGCTTGATGCCCCTGTGGCCAAAATGTCCAAGAAGGCGGTGCTTCCCGAGGGTCTCCAAGATTGTCGGAAGAGAATAGTCCTGAATTTGGCGCAAAGAACACCAGTGCAGATGGATAGTACATCAAATGGTTTCTTCTTTATTAGATATGTCCAAAGTAAAACAAATAAAACAATGCGTTTTGGGGAAACTCAAGTCCGCTTCATCAGGTAAGTACATTCATGTTACAAGTGACACACACGTGGGTTTATATTCCTCCCCCCAAAAAAAAAAATATGCATTTGAGGGCTGTCCTAGAGAAGTGGGATTTCCCCCAGATGCTAAGGCATTTGCATAGTATAGAAGAAAGAATTATAACCTTTGTGCCAATGTGAATAGTGATGGGTGCAGTAAAGTCTCGAGGAAGCATGAAAAAGGGGTGTTATTTGCACCAGGATCGTGTCACCAAGGGGCCCGGCCTTGGTGGAGTAAAGGCCCTAGATATAGGTGGCCACCAAGTTAGTTGGTGGACACCAAGATGGTTAGCTTAGCTGGCTCCAGCTAGTCCGGGGCGGGCTTTTACTAGGAACAGGCAATGTGTTGGGTGGGTGCCTGTTCCCCATGCTCCAGTCCGGGATTTTGGAATATGCTCATGTCCAGGGATGCTATTTAATCCTGTTGCTGGACTTGGGTGTGGCTCCCAGTCTGGGGAAGGAGATTCGTTGTGCAACAGGGTCCTGCTGGAGGCTCTGCATTAGTGGTCTCAGCCAGGCTGGCTGAGGGACCACGGGGCTAGGTGCTAGCTGTAGCATTGGGGGATGCCGTGACGCCTGGGCGCAAGGGTCACAAGGCCGGAGTCGGAGGGACTACTGGGCCACACTTCACCATAAAGGTACTGGATGTGAGACCGTGTGTGAACAGGGCTCTGTACAGCCAGGCGGCTGTGGGACACTGGGCTGGGAAAGCCGCTTGTAATTACCGTGTGCGAATGGTGTTTTAAGGAAGGTAGGAAGATACCTTGTTTAGTTAGAGCCCAGCCTGGCAGGTGTTTATTTTGTATGATTTATGTTTGTTTTGCTGAGGTGCCAAATAAAAGCAATGTTTGGACCTTAAACTTGTTGTCTGGCGAAGATACTTGTGTGAATGACCCCTGGAGAAGAGCTAACCCCCCTCAATTGGTGGAAGATGCGTGCAGGAGTCCCGTCTGAAAAGAAGCAAAGTGGTTGCTGAGAGCAACGACTGCACACAGGTGATAATCTGGACTTTTTTTTTTTTTCCTGTGGTGCAAACGGTGCAGGATTTAAAGTGCTAGTAGCTGAGTAAAAGAGACTGACCTGTGGAATTATTATTTTTTGGTCAAAATGGCAACGGGGTGAAAGGTGGCCTGTTTTGGCGGACAACCAAGGCCACAAAAGAAAAAATAGCGCATCTGGTGCGGGAAACTAATTCCTTGTTGAAGAAGTCGAGTGCGCTACTTGGAGAGGCTGCTCTGAACTGGGCTGAGAGTGGAGTGCCGGAGGAAAAGTGGATATATGCCGTTGCCAAGGGCAACCGTTGGGAAGATAAAGAGGTGGAGAGCGGTGCGGCTCTCGGGAGTGCCTATGTTTCCTGTGATGGTGTACAAGGCCCTAAAGGGTGCGCCTTGAGTGACCGTCCGGGAGAGGTCCGGACTCCAGGCTATGTGGTTTCTACTAGCAACGGTTGTAATAAGGAATAAAACAGATTATTTTCTCTTCCTCCCTTCAAAAAGGTACAGAGGTCTGCAGATCTCCTACTGATGGATATCCTGCAACTTACAAAGAAAAACAATAGGGTAGATCCGTATGGTTGTACTGCCCTGTGATGCACAGATTGTACTTACACGGCACTCCACCAATCACAGGCGTATCACAGATTTCCTCTGCAAACTAGTTGGTTCTCCGCAGTGAAAATGCACGCTCACACGCTGGTACACAGGGCTCAAACACGGACTTGATTACAGCATACACCTGGTGAGTCTGCTGGGATTCCCAACTTCTTTTGGTTCAAAATTTTCTGTGGATACAAGTTGCTCCCACCATAGTGAAGCTCCGATAACTGTTTTAAAAGGTTTATTAGCACATACTTACAAACATGCACTTTAAAATCGCATTAAAGTCCCAGCGTCTTTATCCTTGCTCGGGCAACATTACAAGCCAGCACCCAAAGAAAATACTCTTCTACTTTTGCACTAGTTTTGCTTCAGTGTTTACAGGTTATGCAACGTTCAAGCACTTCTGCCCATTGTGTGTATTCTTTTCCAGGTGCCGCAATGTGAATCTATGCACTTTTTGTGATTTGTTATTTTATTTTTTATTTTTTGCTAACTTTTGCCTTTAGCCATATAAGTAGCACCTTTCTTCTGTGTGCCTTGCTTTACAGCTCTTTAAAGGTACTCTCTCTTTGGACGCTTAATACTAATGGCCTACACCTGATGTCATAACCTGGGTACCCAGATGGGGCCAATTGGTAAGTCCCAGGCAGGTCCAGCATCAACATGGGTAACCCCGCTGCTTCGGGAATGGTTAGGGGAGCAATATACCCCCTCCTTCCTGTTTGTTATCTGTGCCAGTATTGGTACGGAATTACTGCACCCCCATCCTGTGATGTCTTCCAGGAGTTTTATGGGATTATAATACCCTCCTCCTGTCAATTGTCAGGAGTGTTCAGGAGAAGCATGCCCTCCCCTTCTGTGCCTTTGCCTAAGGCCTAGTGCACCGCCTTAGAGCCATTTAGCTACCCATAGTCACCATAGAGATCGTGCTATAAGACTTATTTTCAGACTTTTGTCAGAGAACGGAATACAGGATAAAGCCACCCTTCCATTTGCAGGCATTTAATTACACAATGGTGGGACTACAGAGTAAAGACACCCCCATGCTTTCTTCGTTACTAGGGTCTGGTATACTAAAGTTAGTCAGTAATGATTGCTTAGTGCAGACCTTTGGTTCACTGGTTATACCTAGAGGGCAACCATTAATAAAGACACCCTACTCATGCGGGCAGGAACCTTAGGGTAGCCATTATCTGTTTGTATTTGTCTTTATATTTACTACATGCAGCACTTTGTATTTAATTAAGTACCCCAGAGCTTAATCTTCTTATCCTAAGTACAAGCAGAGGACGCCTTGACTCAAAGTAAGGGGGAATGTAACACCCCAGAGTTGTGTTACTACACTCCTCTACCCCGCTACTATCTTCTAAGCAACTCTTATAATATCATCTGATATAATTTACATTATGTCCTCCAGAAATGTACATATAAAACTATTTTAAATGTAATGGTTCATGTAATTATCCTGGTTACCAGTGGATGGCAGTATCATTGGCAGAGAGAGTCTTAATGTTATGGAACTTCAGAGTGGAACATTCCTGTTCTATTCTGCTCCCCTTCTGGAGAGAGGTGGGCAAGTCCCTCTTCCTGTGGCAAGGGAAGGAAAAACCAGTTAGAATAAGATATAGTTTACCCCCTGTTGGGGAAAGGAGGGTTTTGAGTAGTACTCCCTCCTTAGGGAAGAAAGTAGGGGCATGTCTCCGCAAGAGACTGGCCATATACCAAGTCTGAGCACCTTCAGCTCTGCTGGATGAAGAGAGCAGAAACTACAGCCAAACTCCAGAATTCCAGGAAGAAAGCATCCCCTGTGAATCCATCTGTGAGATAAGTCCAGAATGCTAGGAGAAGCCTATTCCTCCTCAGCTAGTCTGTCCCCACACAGCAGAAGCTACAGATAAGTGCCGAAGCTAATCCTGCCACAGTTACAGAGCTATCAAGCAGACAGTTATCCTGCAAGCTCCACATTTAAAGCAGGAGTACTCATTCCTGCCAAATATTGCCAAAGCTTGCTGGGACCAAGAGACCAAAGTTGTATACTTTTTGGATGCAAGTTATTTCAAGTAAAGCAATGTCTGAACCCGTACCTGGCCACAGCATACTCACCTGCGCGTTTATTGGCTGCGTAGCAGGCAAATGTGTGGGGAAGAGACTCGAGCATGGCAGAGTACCGCCATGTGCCGAGCATCGAGATGCTCCAGCTGAACAGGTGTTCGTCCGAGCATGCTCGATCAACACTACCTCCTATGTATTGTGCTTCCGCTTTCAAAACCCTCTTCACTAGAGCAGTTCCTCCTTACTCGTAAGTACTAGCCTGTTTGCTATTATGATCAACTTAATTCTGATGATATTTAATATGATGAGTCTGTGGTTATGATCAGCCATGTCATTTAGCCATATCGATTGATGTAAATATTGAGTATAGGTGGGACGAATCCAATTTTTTTAGAATCCGAATCCGAAAAGGTTCTCGAATATATCGAATCTTTTGAATCTTGAATCCTACGAATCCTGTACATAATTGTGTGAACGCACGGTGTAAGAAACAAAGTCAGACCGCGTCAGTTTGTCTGAACCTCCACCTCCCAGTCACGGTCGCACCCTATATGACCGCGATGACCCCTGCTATGACCCCTGCTCCTATCACTACAGAACATACAGGGTAATACAGCGCCACATACCTCTTACATCCAGTGACGTCTCCTTTGATGTAGATGTTCTCTTTCCTCATCTTCTCCTTTCAGACCTTCAGACCAGACACCATTTTTCAGCCATTTTTCGTCTCTGCAGTTTGGCAAACAAAATATCTTAGTTTACTACTTTTCCATCATCCTCCCATCTTCTGGACAAATCATCCTAACACCCCCAATACTGTTCCGCTGTGCTCCCCAATACTATACTGCAGAAACAGATAATACCCCTGATAATACTAGTACCACACAGAGCCCCCCATATAAAATACCCCTTCTTTGTGGCCTCAGTAGATGCCCCCACAGTGCCACCCAATAATGTGCCAGTAAGTGTCCCCATAGATGCCCCCCTAATCATGTGCCAGTATCAAGTGCGGAGTGCCTCTCTCCTCCCCCCCATGTGCCGGTATCATAGTGCCATATCCCCCCCAATGTGCCAGTATTATAGTGCCATCTCCCCCATAATGTGCCAGTATCATAGTGCCACCTCCCCCCATAATGTGCCAGTATCATAGTGCCATCTCCCCCCATAATGTGCCAGTATCATAGTGCCATCTCCCCCATAATGTGCCAGTATTATAGTGCCACCTCACCCCATAATGTGCCAGTATCATGGTGCCATCTCCCCCCATAATGTGCCAGTATCATAGTGCCATCTCCCCTCATAATGTGCCAGTATCATAGTGCCTCCCCCCCAATGTGCCAGTAGTATCATAGTGCCTCTCACCTCTCCCCCTGGCATCCACAGATCCTACATCCTATAACAGTGCCATCCACAGACCCCCCCCCCCATCCTATAACAGTGCCATCCACAGACCCCCCCATCCTATAACAGTGCCATCCACAGACCACCCCCACCCCATAACAGTGCCATCCACAGACCCCCCCACCCCATAACAGTGCCTTCCACAGACCCCCCCCCCCCACCCCATAACAGTGCCATCCACAGACCCCCCCACCCCATAACAGTGCCATCAACAGACCCCCCCCACCCCATAACAGTGCCATCCACAGACCCCCCACCCATTAACAGTGTCATCCACAGACCCCCCCACCCCATAACAGTGCCATCCACAGACCTCCCCCCACCCCTTAACAGTGTAATCCACAGACCCCCCATTGCCGCTCCAGTACAGTTATAAAATGTGTAATTTAATTAATAATGATTCATGCTGCCCCCTCTGTAGTATAACATTCAATATATCCTACTCACAGGGCTACTGATATCGTAATGCAGGCCGGCCGGGCAGACGAGCGGCAGAGTGACTGACTGACGTCACGTGCCTGCGCCGCCTACTTTATGAATTAAGCAGGCGGCGCAGGCAGGTGACGTCAGTCAGTCACTCTGCCACTCGTCTCCCTGGCCGGCCTGCATTATGATATCAGTAGCCCTGTAAGTAGGATATATTGAATGTTATACTACAGAGGGGGCAGCATGAATCATTATTAATAGAATTACACATTTTATAACTGTACTGGAGCGGAGGGGCCGGAGCACAGTGAACGCACCGGCCACCAGCTCCTCCTCCCAGTCCCTCCCACCGGGATTCGTCGGATTCGTATCAGGTAAATTACGTCGGGATTCGAGTCCACGAATTCCACGAATCCAGCAAGATTCGAGGGATTTGTGGATTCGACGAATCCCCCGTCCCATCTCTAATATTGAGAGAAGCAGTCAAACCTGAAAAGAACTTGAGTAAGTACAGTAATGATGGTAGTGGGCTCAGTGTTTGAGGCTATGAATACGCGCAGAGCAGTGAAAATCCACTAAGAATTCTAAGTCCCCACGCGTGACACCTTCCGTTTGCTCATGCCCTTTGAGGAGGCCATGTTATTTGTCAGTTGCCAGGAATGCAGGATGAACAACATCTTTCCACTGATTCATATCATGGAAAAGATGCTGGTAAATCTGGCTGGTCAGGGGACTTGAGACGTGGCACCTACATCTCACAGCCAAATGAGCCTTGTGGGGGCTGAACTGGAGGAGGAGGACATTGGAGCACAAGCATTGTGTAGCGAAATGGGTGGTTTTTCTACACAGGTGACAGGAGAGGAGGAGCAGGAGCAGCCGGAGGAGCAAGAGGAAGATGAGAAAGACAAGGCAGATGACCCAGACACACCGTGGCAGTATGCAGTGGAGATGGAGGCAGGGAGTCCCTCTGAGTCACTTGCACAAATTGCCCGATGCATGTTCACTTGCTTGCATAGTGACAGCCGAATTGTCACCATTCTGCAGACGGATGACTTCTGGCTCTCCACCATGTTAGACCCTCGCTACCGGTCCAAAATGGGGGTCTTTTTTACACCCGCTGAGAGGAAGGAAATCCTATGTAGTCAGTTGGCCGCTGCCTATCTGCACCATCATCCATCCTCTCGCAAGTCTGAACGGGGGGGGGGGGGGGGTGTATTCTGAGCTCACGTTCCACTGCCATGGCTGCTGGGGGATGAGACATCCTATGTAGTCAGTTGGCCGCTGCCTATCTGCGCCATCGTCCATTCTCTCGCAAGTCTGACCGGGGGGGTATTCTGAGCTCATGTGCCACTGCCATGGCTGCTGGGAAGGGGGGTGGCAGGAACAGTACCAGCTCCATCAGCAGCAGCCTAAAGTCTAGAGTCGCTGATGAGCAGCTTTCTTCACCCACATAGTGAAGAAACTACTCACCAGCAGCATCTAGACCTGGAGCAGAAACTGAACCAGCAGGTGGTGGCATACTTGGAGTGCACCCTGCCAGCAGTCATTGAAGATCCGATGGACTACTGGGCAGCCAAACTAGATTTCTGGCCGCAACTGTTCGAGTTTGCCCTGGAAAAGCTATCCTGCCCGGCCAGTAGTGTGGCATCAGAGCGGGAGTTTAGGGGGCCATAGTTACCCCAAGGAGAATTTGGCTGTCCAGCCAAAATGTGGAGAGACTGAACTTTTGCCAAGAGACTGACCTTTTGTCAATGCCTGATGCATCACATTAAATCATCCATGCTGCCTCACCCAAACCTTGACAAAAGAGACCTTTTTTTCTGGCTACCTGCCTCAGCTATTATTCTGATGCTGCCACCCACCTGATGTCACACATCTGATGCCAAGTGCTCCTTCTTACACCCACCATCGTCACCGGTTCCTTTTAGTGCCACCCACCTCCCCACTCTGTCACAGGGTCACTCTGTGGTCTCATGATGCTGCTGCTACCTGAACACTAGGTCACCTTGCTGCTGCTGCCACCTCCACACTATGTCATTGTGCCACTCTGTGGTCTCCTGATGCTGCTGCTATCTCCACACAATGTCACCTTGCCACTCTGTGGTCTCCTGATGCTGCTGCTGCTGCCACCTCCACACTATGTCATTGGGCCACTCTGTGGACTTTTCATGATGCTGCTGCCACCTCCACACTGTCACCTTGCCACCCTGTGGTCTCCTGATGCTGCTGCCACATCCACACTATGTTATTGGGCCACTCTGTGGTCTCCTGATGCTGCTGCTACGTCAACACTATGTCACCTTGCCACTCTGCCATTGTCCCTTAGGGATGCCCCGTTTTAGACTTACGGGGTGATAGCTGTCCCACTGTAGCAGGCTGTTCATAGCCGTAGGTTTTCTATAACTTTAAGTGTACAGCTCCCCCTGATGTTTTGTGATGCGAATGTCTAAAAATGCAATACTATCTCTGTTGCTCTCATGAGTGAATCTCAGGCCTATCGTATTGATGTTGAGGTGGGTCAGAAATTCAGAGAATGAGTCCCTAGTGCCATCCCATAAGATAAACACGTCGTTGATGTATCTCCCCCAAAACAATATGTTGGGGGCCTGTTGAGGGAAGCGTTAGATTTAAATATATATGTATATATGCCCTTACATATATGCATATATATTGGCCATTTTGCATGGGCCAGTCCAGGTGGTAGGTGTATACATAGAGATGTATGTATGCCCCCTTGCCAGCATATGTATATAAGGACGTATAACTTGTGCTATCCTGAAACCCCATAGTACTATGTACATATATTGATTTAGTTTGTTGTTGATTGTGTACCCATGGACACTCTAGGTACAAATGTGTGACAGCCTATACCCAGGGAAACTCGCCCAACGCACTGCGTTGAGTTATAACTTGGCTGTACACATTTGCATCCTATAGTCGTTTCCCATTGACACGTGGGTCTATGACCTACCTGTGTCTTTGGAGGTGTAGAGAGATAGGCCAGGTTGCATGAGTCTCTATGGGTACACACATTTAATTGAATTTGGTGGTGTTGGGAGGGATGTGACCTGTTTTTGTGTGAATGGGGAAGAGTAGACCAAGTTCATTTGCCAATTTAACCCCAAGAACGTTGATGCTTGTAAGGGTTGGACTGAATGTCAGTTAGTGCGGTGTTCTTTCCCACAGTTAGAATTTAGGTACCATGACATCCCTTCTTACCAGAAATTCTGACCTGCCTTGTAAAGACCTACGTATCCGTCCATGGAAGAACCTCCCCAACAACTGATTCTTCAATCAAGATGGAAGAAGCAGTGTCGGAAGAAAAGTTCTGCCGTTACTAACAGGAGGCTATTCCACGGTTGACTGTACTACCTGGAGACCGTGAGGGTGAAGCTATCCCAGAGTCTGACTAAAAAAAGATGACGATGGGGGCGGCGGCGGATACCGGAAGATGACACTGACAGCAGAAACTAAAGGAGGCCAGTCCACTCATTCTGTGGCTGGAGACGCCTGGTTACGTTGAAGGGCCGGTCGGAGGTGTTAGTGCGTGATGGGTGATGACTAGGTACCTTAGGGGCATATTACTTCAGTCCTTCCTGAACTGTCACCAAGAGGGGGGTTGAGGGGGCAAATATATCCCAACCCTTCCCCCAAAAGTTTATTGTCGTGTTTCCGACAACAGGGGGATTGTTGAGGGAAGTGTTAGATTTAAATATATACCGTATTTTTCGCTTTATAAGACGCACTTTTTTTCCCCCCAAAAGTGGGGGGAAAATGGCAGTGCGTCTTATAAAGCGAACACTGCCATGTTTACTTTGCTGACGCTGATACATCGCAAGCCGCGATGTATCAGAGGGGTGGGAGGAGGGGACGGAGGCTGGCAACGCTCGCGGCGGGGCCCGATGCAGTCACTGTACTGTAATACATCGGGCCCCGCTCACGGCAATTATCACATGTAAAGTCTATTATCTTCAAGCAGTATCTCTGCTTTTAACTAGGGCAATCATCTGTAGTAGTACACCTTACTATGAAAGCGGCAGGCAGGGCGGCAGCGTAATCTCGCGATGCTCACTCATTCACGCTCCTCCCACTTCCTTCATGAATGAGTGAGCATCGCGAGATTACGCTGCCGCCCTGCCTGCCGCTTTCATAGTAAGGTGTACTACTACAGATGATTGCCCTAGTTAAAAGCAGAGATACTGCTTGAAGATAATAGACTTTACATATGAAAAAGGCTTCATTACACTCTGCTTTCTTCTATAACAGTACTCACTATGAAAGCAGCGGTCCAGCCGGCGCGTGACGTCACTCACTCGGTCATGCTCCTCCCACTTCATTAATGAAGCTGGCAGGAGCGTGACTGACTGAGTGAGTGACGTCACGTGCTGGCCGGACTGCTGCTTTCATAGTGAGTACTGTTATAGAAGAAAGCAGAGCCATTAAAAGATTTTACATATAAAGTCTGTGTGCACTGTGGTGTAATGGGGGTCACTATTCACACAGGACAATATACTGTGACACATATGATACTGTGACCAGCATAAGATCATCTTATGCTGGTCACAGTATCATATGTGTCACAGTATATTGTCCCTGTGTGAATAGTGACCCCCATTACACAAGATGCTATATATGATGCTACATCCCCCTCATAACAATGCGTCATCCACAGGTCCCCCCATAACAGCGTCATCCACAGGTCCCCCCATAACAGTGTCATCCACAGGTCCCCCCATAACAGTGCGTCATCCACAGGTCCCCTCATAACAGTGCGTCATCCACAGGTCCCCCCATAACAGTGCGTCATCCACAGACCACCATTAGTTCAAAACCCAGCAAAAGCACACCTTTTTGGTTCAAATATTTTTTTTCTTATTTTCCTCCTCAAAAATCTAGGTGCGTCTTATCATCAGGTGCGTCTTATAAAGCGAAAAATACGGTATGTATATATGCCCTTACATATATACATATATATTGGCCCTTTTGCATGGGCCAGTCCAGGTGGTAGGTATATACATAAAGATGTATGTATGCCCCCTTGTCAGCATACATCTCTATGTATATAATATATATATCTGTAGGTGGGCTTATTGCTGCCCATTCAAACCCCCTTAACAGGGCCCATCGACGACATGGCTTATTAAACACAATCGTGTCCTCCTACCGAACCAGAAATAGATTGGCGTAACTGGGCACATAGGAGCTACCCATAGCCGTACCCCTGAGCTGGTGGAAGAAACGTGTCCCAAAGATGAAATAATTATGCAACAGAATGAAGTGCTTGGATAACAAATTCAGAATGTAACTTAAATTGAGTCCTTCAGGTACTTAAAAAAAATTCACAGCTATAATACCCATTCGTGGAGAATACTAGTGTAGAGGGCTTCTACATCAATAGAGGCTAGATGGACATTCTCATCTACATAAATATTCTCAAGCTTGAGTAACAGATCTGTTGTGTCTCTTATAGAAGATGGTAGAGACGACACAAAAGGAAGTAGGATGTTATCAACATAGGTACTGATGCTGTGAGTAATAGATCCCACACCCGATACAATGGGACATCCCTTAAGGGGAGGGTACCCCTTGTGGCTTTTGGGAAGAGCGTAAAACGTCAGAATTTGTGGATGTGATGGCACCAGGAACCTCATCTCATCCTTAGAAATCAATCCATTTTCAAGGGCCCTTACGACAATAGATTCAAGTTCATCAGAGAAATTAGCTGTGGGATTGGAGGAAAGGATAGAGTAACACGTCTTATTATCCAATAGACATAGACACATATTGCGGTATATAACATGATCCATGTACCAGCAATTACCTACAGACGTGGAAGATCTTTAAGAGAGAGGCTGGTACACAGCCATTATCAAAGACCAACAGGAGCAATAACATGGCTCAATCCGAAGCCGGTGGGTACTTATAAATGCGACAGGGATTGCATCTGTTGCACCTTTATTTTGAAGTCCAAATCATTCACCAGTAATAGGACGGGGATAACATATACACCATGCGCGACTTTGCAAACTGCCGTACACAGGGAGTCATTTATCTTTCTACCTGTAGTTGCCCTTTGAACTATGTCGGTAAAGCCAGACGCAAATTAAGGAGACAAATTGGTGAGCATCAGATGTGAGAAACCGTAGCGATAAACCCATCGCACGTCACGTGCTAGATGTACACAATAGTGATGTTAATACCCTTAAATTTCAAGTTATTTAAGTCATACGACAGTCACCAAGGGGTAAGCAATGGGACAATATAATTCTCCGTAAGAAAGCTCAGTGGATATATCGCCTTAAAACGGTGTATCCCCTGGGATTAAATGAGCAGATTTCATTTAGCTGCTTTATCTAGTTGTTTTTCTCACTAATATTTTGGAGCTTAGGATTGTCTGCCTCCTATCGAACCGAGATTGGTTCATATATATATAACAATCATCTCTGATCTGATTGGGACATTATTTTGTGTCTCCACAGTTACATATCCATGCCCCAATAAACCCCATTATTAATAAAGGGACATTCTTGTATTTTGCACTCATGCAGATGCATTTATTTGCACAGTCTTCTATATAAGCCTTTCTACCCATCCAGCCCTGAATTTGAGTATTATATACCTCTAAATATGCTATTCTCCTCTCCTCCGGTTATTAGAGCTGTTATTATGGCTCCCCTTAGTCCCTATGCACCCTCCTTGATGCGTTCCATACACCGGAATCATCATCGGCAGGAGCACTACGCACCTCCGGTTTCTGAATCATATGTGCGTTCTACGCTCTCCGCGTGCGTTCCACAGACCGGAAGTAGCGCGTTTATCAGTGCTGGCTTCTTGATTTGTTGTTTGAGGGGGAGGGGTATCCTACGAGTGCCAAATTCAAGGTATTTAAGGCTGATTTACCATCATGTGAGTGCACCTTACCATACCAGGATGCCCATATCATTTTGCTACTATCATGCTTATGAGTATTGGATTACTTACCTTTGGTCCCCTGATGAACCAGCTCTACTGACACTGGGGAAACGCGTCGGGATAAGCATTCATCATATCCACCGGCAGGGTCACAGTAGTTGACAGTGAGGGCTTAGCCACCGAGAGGTGGCGTTGCCCTTTTCGGGGTGGGTGCTCCGCCTATAGGCAGGGGTAGCCTTTAGGATACATCATGGAATATTCCCCCCCCATCCCTCGTCCTGACCTCACTTCTCGTATGCCAATTATCCAAGCCTTGGGTCTCCAAACTGTAAGTTGCATCTTTGTTTATTTGGATGGTATTATCCTGGACACGTCCAAAGTAAGGCTCTGCCTTTTCTATTTGGCACAGTATGTTATCATATTTTCTACATTGTGTGGGGTATTATTTTAATATCTAACAGTAAAAGTTATGTTTTATATGAAAAGTCATTTTTCTCCATGATAGTTATGATTTGATAGCCAAAAGCAGGAGTGGGGATGCAGTGTCCCACTATGTGCTACTTGTGGGCACTTTAAACGTTTGAGTTGTCATGTTAATGTATTGATATGTAAACTGTAAATCCCTTATAACAGGCTGTTGTAGTTAAGAGTGTGATTACATCTATTCGCCCTTAGGTGGTGCTGGCATCATTTATTTGTAGCTGAGAGTGTGCTAATACAAGAGAGAAGAGAGGAAGTTAGCTGAGTAGAAGGAGGGAAGTTAATGGAGGAGGTGAACAAAGAAAGTCCAGTATGTAGGTGCAACTTTGGCCCCTTGGCCCTGATCAAGCTGAGGGAGCGTGGACTAAATCTTTATAGCTACTTAGCACAGACCAGAGAGTCAATGTATGGATATAGAGCAAGTCTAGTAGAGATAGAAACTGCATTAGTTTATGGACTCCGCAGCATCAGTGACCGGGAGGGGCCTAAAAGCACCTGGACACAGCCGGACGACTAGGCGCCATGTTGTCTATTACCACATGCTTCTATGGACATTGTGGATCTGCGTTTTATGGAAGCATCCTGTACAAATAATGGAGCAGAAGTTTTTTGCCTGCCATTAGGGAGACCATCCTGTGGATTGCTAATTACAAGTAAGAAGTTATTATATCCAATACCTGATTGCTAGAGTGTGGACAAAGTATAGACAGATAGAGAGAAGGAAAACTCCTCAAGTTACAATTGCCAAGCATGTTACAAGGATGACAGCTTAATTAATATTGGATTATTACTTATGCTATCTACATGAACTGTACTGACTACCTGAGACAATTGATCAAGGAAAAGTTCTGTTGTTTACAATTGACTCCTCGTCCTTTCTACCACCTTCCTTTGCACCTTACGGTGCTGGCGTCACGAACACCAGGGACCCTGCCACCAAGGCACCTAAAAACCCATTTCAAGTGGACTGGGTATAATTAAAACATAACTTTTACTGTGGTATTTAAAAAAAACCTTAAATAATAGACCAAATTGCAGTGAGAAGGTAAACAACAATAAGTAACGCCACCTACTAATTCCACGGTGTAATAGAAGGAAAATTATTTACGTTTTTTTAAATACCACAGTAAAAGTTATGTTTTAATTATACCCAGTCCACTTGGTTTTTAATATATAATTTGGGGTGAGACATTATAGCTCTGCACGTTCATAACTAGTGCCGAAGGTATTATTGTTATTTTTGTTTATACGATAGTTTTCTGATATGGCAGGATTTATGAGTGCAGGCTTCAATTCTGATAATTGGCTGATAGAAGCCAAGGAGGTCTTTTCTGACAAAACCTTTTGCCAGAAGAAATATACCCCGACGTTCAGGGCAGCGTTCAGGGAACTGGAGAAAACCTACAGGGAACAAATTGTTTCATGGTGGGAGGTCCAGAGCCTTGAATATTACCTGGAATACAACATTGTATCAAGGGGCTTAAGAATAACATTGACCCCTGCTGCTAGGTGCAGAAATGCCTCCCTGATGACAAAATGGGAACTGGAGGCAATAAATATTTCTCTTTGTTTTATGAAAATCCTGATAGAACAAGAACGCCTTACGCTAGAGGGCCTAGATAATAAATTAAAGGAACACATTAGTATCACCCAGTCTTTTGCTCAAAAGACGGAATTTGGGACAAAGGAAAAACAACTTCAGGCGTCACTGGAGAATTCCAATACCATTTAAAATAGAGAAAGCATAAACAGTTTACACGTGACTTAGCTGACTTTAGAGAAAATAAATCCTATACACTCATCAGCGAAAGAAGGTGGACGGTTGAAAGGAACACAGATTTGTCCTCAACAGAAACTGAACAATCTGAGTCTGACAAAGAACAACACACGGGCAGTAGAAAAAATTCAGTGAGGGGGAGAGGCCGGGGCAGAAGAAACTATAAAGGTAACTCATATAACAGAGGTGCCCAAGGTTTTTTAGATCCGAACCCGGTGTACCCCTTTCGAAATCGCTCCCAACAACAGCCAATAACACTGGCCCAAAAGTAATCAATCTGTCTTCCCATTCCCTTACCCATTCCGAAACAAATATTTTGGAAAAGGGTCTTTCATTCGTCCCAACACCAAGATATAATCCGTTTAAAACTATAGTTCACCTCAATTTATTTGCACGTAAACTGAGGTGGTTCAAACACTTTTGTAATATTGAGAAAAAACAGAGCCTAGAAATAGATGTCCCTACTGAAATGGTGTCTGACGTCAAATTATTGCAAAGTCTCACGGCCCCTAACAAACCCTTATTGGGTGAAGGACCCTTTATGTCACTTAAAAACAAGAGCAAAAAAACACCACCGGCAGGTGATACAAATTGCATTGATGTATTTTTTAATTTGGTGAGCACAGAATTAGAAACTACACATCTATACTCTGCTTCACCAAATTGTACACAAGATGAGTTATGTGCCTTAGAAGATCTAGCACTAAATAAAAATATAACCATTAAACCATCGGATAAAGGTGGGAACACAGTTATTCTTGACACGACCAGCTATAAATTGATGTGTGAGACCCTATTAGCTCCACAGGATTGTTATGAAATATTAGACGGGGACCCTACGATGAGTTACAAACAGGAACTCAAAATCCTCCTAGACTCAGCTAAAAACAATAAATTAATCAATCAAGATGAATATGACTTCCTCCTTCCACAGCACCCACAGATAGCCACGTTCTATTGCCTTCCTAAGGTACACAAAGGCTATGACCCACTAAAGGGGCGCCCAATTGTTTTGGATGTCGACAGTTTAAGCCAAAATGTGAGCATTTATATTGATAAAATTCTAGCACCCTTTGTGTTATCCCTTCCCTCACATGCAAGGGACACGGGAGACCTTTTAAAACAACTTGAAGGCATCCAACTGGAAGAAGGCTGCATATTGGGGAGTGTGGATTTTGAGGCCCTCTACTCTTCAATCCAACACGAATTGTGCCTATATGCAGTGGCACATTTTTTGTCTACACGGGGGCGTCATTTTTTCGCACATAATCATCTGGTCCTCCAACTGCCTTTGGTGTGCGCTGTGACACTTATGCCATGCTTGCTGTTGCCTGTGGCAACGTGTTGCTGTTTCAGCATGCGGGGGCAGTGTCACGGCCTTTGTGGTGTGTGCCATGACATGGTTGCCTTGCATTTTGTTACCTGCGGCAACGTGTAGCTTTTTATGCTGATGTGTGCACTTCCCCTGTCAGTTGTTTCCTCCTCTGTCTGGTGCTGGAGGGGTGCTTCATCTTACCTGTGGCTAGAGGCCAGGAGTCAGTAGTACTCCAGCCAAGGTGTGTGCTGGAGTTATGCTTCTGGTCTTCATATTTTATCTCCCAGATTGAGGGCCTCCTAGTGGGACATCGAGGTCCTTGCCTATGTCTACCCTTCCCCATTGTTGTTATCTGTGGTGCTGCAGTTATGGGTTGATGTTTGTCTAGTTGTTTGTTCCATGTGTGGTTTGTCTATGGTGTGGTTGATCCCGCATGGTTGCTAGACATTGGGGAAAAAATAAACGAACCAGCACCTCCACAATAAGTGAATATAAGAACGCAGGTGCACGCTACCTTGGCTAAAACACACTTGGATACGTAGAACTACAGGTAACAGCACTCTGCTAGTCAATTGCGCACTTGGTACGTAGAACTACAGGTAACAGCACTCTGCTAGTCAATTGCGCAAAGATATAAGCAAACACTAAAAGAATAAATGCTTGGGGGTCATACTTACTGCAAATGCAGCTAGAAGCTTTTTGCGAATATAATTGATCAAAAATATTTCGGGCCCATCTCCTGGTCGTCAAGGTCGCTTCTAATCAGATGGGTCCTACTCTGACATGCCTCTCCTGGGCTTACAGCCTACAATCTGGGCAAAGTAGTACCAAGCTGCATCCTACACATGCCTCTCCCAGGTTGTGAGCCTGCAGTATGGGCTGGGTAGAATACAGCTGTACATTTGCAGTAAGTATGACCCCCAAGCATTTATTCTTTTAGTGTTTGCTTATATCTTTGCGCAATTGACTAGCAGAGTGCTGTTACCTGTAGTTCTACGTATCCAAGTGTGTTTTAGCCAAGGTAGCGTGCACCTGCGTTCTTATATTCACTTATTGTGGAGGTGCTGGTTCGTTTATTTTTTCCCCATTGTCACTGCCACTAGGGGAGTGGCTCCCCCTGGTGGTGAGATTGAACCGTGCACCACCAGCCCATTTACCATGTGCTTTTAATTAGATAGCTTGTACAGCTGTATTCTACCCAGCCCATACTGCAGGCTCACAACCTGGGAGAGGCATGTGTAGGATGCAGCTTGGTACTACTTTGCCCAGATTGTAGGCTGTAAGCCCAGGAGAGGCATGTCAGAGTAGGACCCATCTGATTAGAAGCGACCTTGACGACCGGTAGATGGGCCCGAAATATTTTTGATCAATTATATTCGCAAAAAGCTTCTAGCTGCATTTGCAGTAAGTATGACCCCCAAGCATTTATTCTTTTAGTGTTTGCTTCTATCTTTGCGCAATTGACTAGCAGAGTGCTGTTACCTGTAGTTCTACGTATCCAAGTGTGTTTTAGCCAAGGTAGCGTGCACCTGCGTTCTTATATTCACTTATTGTGGAGGTGCTGGTTCGTTTATTTTTTCCCCATTGTCACTGCCACTAGGGGAGTGGCTCCCCCTGGTGGTGAGATTGAACCGTGCACCACCAGCCCATTTACCATGTGCTTTTAATTAGATAGCTTGTACAGCTGTATTCTACCCAGCCCATACTGCAGGCTCACAACCTGGGAGAGGCATGTGTAGGATGCAGCTTGGTACTACTTTGCCCAGATTGTAGGCTGTAAGCCCAGGAGAGGCATGTCAGAGTAGGACCCATCTGATTAGAAGCGACCTTGACGACCGGTAGATGGGCCCGAAATATTTTTGATCAATTATATTCGCAAAAAGCTTCTAGCTGCATTTGCAGTAAGTATGACCCCCAAGCATTTATTCTTTTAGTGTTTGCTTATATCTTTGCGCAATTGACTAGCAGAGTGCTGTTACCTGTAGTTCTACGTATCCAAGTGTGTTTTAGCCAAGGTAGCGTGCACCTGCGTTCTTATATTCACTTATTGTGGAGGTGCTGGTTCGTTTATTTTTTCCCCATTGTCACTGCCACTAGGGGAGTGGCTCCCCCTGGTGGTGAGATTGAACCGTGCACCACCAGCCCATTTACCATGTGCTTTTAATTAGATAGCTTGTACAGCTGTATTCTACCCAGCCCATACTGCAGGCTCACAACCTGGGAGAGGCATGTGTAGGATGCAGCTTGGTACTACTTTGCCCAGATTGTAGGCTGTAAGCCCAGGAGAGGCATGTCAGAGTAGGACCCATCTGATTAGAAGCGACCTTGACGACCGGTAGATGGGCCCGAAATATTTTTGATCAATTATATTCGCAAAAAGCTTCTAGCTGCATTTGCAGTAAGTATGACCCCCAAGCATTTATTCTTTTAGTGTTTGCTTATATCTTTGCGCAATTGACTAGCAGAGTGCTGTTACCTGTAGTTCTACGTATCCATGGTTGCTAGACATGTCCTGTTTGTTGTACCTCCGGAAGGGGGTCCCCGGGGTTCCCCGGAGGGGGAACAATAGGACAGCAAGCTGTGGCTTTTGGTAAGTGATCTTGTTGTTCTGTTGTCTGTGGTCATCTGGCCACAGGATACTTACCTGACATTCAGTTGTTGCTTGCTGTCTCCTCCTTGTTACTAGGCCTGTGGGAGACTCCAATTTATCCATGTCGTGGATGAATCGGCTGCCTCTTATTCCTGACTTCCATATTGCAGGGACCGATAGGGCCAGTAGGGCCCAGGTTCGTGAGTATGAGCCCCCCTACCATCGAGGGCGGCTCATACAGTTAGGAGGTCAGGGATAGGATGAGGATGGCGATAGGAGGTGTCCTTCTCCCTTATCCTGGCTTCCAGGCCTAGTGGCTTTCCTTAATTTCAGACTTTGGATGGTGGGGAGTTTCCCCCACTCCCCACCGTGACACTTGAGTTCTCCTTGAGGAGAAACTACTTTCTATTTAATGGCAGATTCTACCACCAGCTCAGGGGCACGGCGATGGGAAGCCCCTGTGCCCCATCGTACGCAAATTTGCTCCTGGGCTGGTGGGAGAATACCTTGGTCTTTAAGGACAAAGTGACGTCTGAACTCCAGAGGGCCCAGATGTGGGCACGCCTTATTGATGACATATATGTCATCTGGAAGGGCTGTCCGGAGTCGTTTTCCACATGGGCAAATAGTCTCAACACCAATGATATCGGTCTGCGTTTTACATCTGAATGCAATCTGACACAACTGCCTTTTCTGGACATATGTATCATTAAAAACCATAATGGTACACTTGATACCTCAATTTTTCGTAAACCAATCTCCACTAATTCCCTTTTGAGGTGGGAGAGTAGCCATCCTTTCCCCCTAAAAAAAGGGATCCCTGAGGCCAATATTTGCAGCTAAGGAGGACCTTTTCTAGACGTTCTGATTTCATGAGACAGGCGGACGACCTGAAAACCAGGTTCACTGACCGTGGCTACCCTGTGGGCATACTAAAACCAGCCTATCAGGCAGCCCTGACTTGTGATCATACATCCCTTCTTACCCCTAAAAAAAAGGCAACCGGTGGTGAATATTCCCCAAGGGAACACACGTGAGATCCGTCTTATTGGTACGTTTAATGGGGCATCCACTGCAGTAAGGGAGATCATCTCAAAAGACTGGCATGTGCTCAGAATGGACCCCGACATTTGTGGAGTTATAAAAGAATGCCCCAGCCTTACATACAGGAGAGGCAAAAGTGTGCGTGATTGGATGGTGAATAGTTACTTCACGCCAGCACAAAGAATGTGGTTGGAGAGAGGCATTCATGGAAACTACAAATGTGGGGGATGTGTAGCGTGCAAGTACATGCAGTGTGGCAAAACCTTCAGGAGCAACAATACTCATAAGACATATACAAACAGGGACTTGATTAATTGTAAATCCACAGGGGTGGGATACAAAATCACATGCTCCTGTGGTAAAGAATATGTTGGTAAAACAACAAGGGAATTAAGGAGGAGGATCGGCGAACATATTGGGGACGTCAACAATGCAAGGGACACTCCTGTCTCGCGTCATGTAAGAATGGAACATGATGGGAAGACAGAGTGCCTTTCCTTTATGGGCATTGAAAAGATTAAACAGAAGACGAGATGCAGTGATTGGGATAGGAGAATCCTCCAATGTGAGGCAAAATGGATCTTCTATCTCAAAACCGCATACCCTTTAGGCCTTAATGAAAAGCTGAATTTTAGCTGCTTCATTTAAAACAATGCATATGAGAATAAATGTATCTTCTGCATATGCACTTAGTCTAGTGCTTACAAATTTTTCTGGGCACATATGTAATTTGGGATATTTAATCCTCTTCTCCAACGTATTGTTATCAGTGTTGGTAACCAGTATTAAAAAATTTACTCAGGGCTCTTGCCTAGTAAATCCATCTTGACGCGATTCAGTCGAACTTACCAGCTGCCATATATTACTGACAGCGCAAGTGGACTGTGTGTCTGAGCATCACCCTGTTGCCTAGCTATGGGTGACGCGGACACACAGTTTCACTGAACTTCCGGCAACCCGTAGATCACGTGGTGCCTGCTTCCGGTGCTGTGGAGTGCGTGCTGCTGGCGTGCGTTCCACCTGCGGGTCACGAGTCCCGCTTGCGGGTCATGACAGCCTGGTGAGGTGGGCTTATGGGGGTGGACTAAGCCGGATATCCTTCTTATTTAAACGGGAGATGGCGAGCAATTCAGCGCTCTTCCAAATACCTATAACTTGCGGTGAGACGGAGGTGGATTGGAGACCCTTCCCCACACCTCGGTATGGATGTTTATCATTGAATGTCCCTACATTCCACACCATAAGGAATCTTCCTTTAGTCTAAACCAGTAAGTAGAAAACTACATCAATGACCAATTTGGTCTTTTTATGTAGAGTATCTCATATAGGACTGTAAGTTACCATTGTTTATGTACTTTTTGTCTTCACTTTTATTTTTTCTAGTATTTCCTTCGGTTCATTGTGCAGCATACGGGTAGGTTACCCGACACTGCTAGGTTTTATGTGTATTTCTCTTTAAGGAAGTTAGGCCTGCAGCAGGCAATGCAGATTCCAGTCAGCAGAGGGAGCTCCCAGTTCAGTATAAATAGGCAGGGCCTAGCCTAGGAAGGGAGTGCAGAAGTTTCTAGAGTCAGAGGAAGCTGAGAGAGAGACAGAGGCAAAGCTCAGAGAAGCAAGAGGTACTCAAGACAACAGAGGAGGTACTTTATAAAGATAAAACCAAGGATATACGCCAGAGCTAGGGTATTGGGCCTTGGAGAAGATTTTCTATGTTCCAGGATCAGTCAGGAATAGAGTGCAAGCCCCCTGTACTGCAAGTCCTGTGTTTAACACTCTGAAGTCACCTTGCTATGTCTATATTGCCTGCATCAAATGTACTGCAACAAACTGTCTGCAAAGGAACTGCGTTTCCAGCTATGCCCATGTATGATGACTACTAAAGTTTGAGTTCTGCTTTAACATCACGTGGTTCCTCAGTTATTCCTGCTATCAGCAAACGGCGTGCCACCGTTTAATTGGCACTGGCGTCACGAACATTTCCTATCATCACCTGCCCTTGCAGAGAGTCAGCCGTCTCAGGTTAGTGTCTATTGCACTACAACACCCAGGAAAACATTTCTAAACACAACTTGAGTACGCTGCACCTCTCTTTTGGCGTCACGAACAGGATACGCACGCTTTCTAGTGCAAGAAGCGTGAACTTTGTGCCTTATACAGTTGCCCTGTGACCAAAGTGTACCTAAAACCTCCAAAAAGCGCTGTGCAGTGTTGCGCTATCAAGAGGAAGGAAATCGCCACATCGGAGTGTGGTTTTGTGGACTTTTTACAATCCTGCTTGCTGTCAGTGAATGGACAGCGTTTTGCTAAAGATGGCCACCGGCCGCCTGGAGTAAAGTTTCCCGCGCTGCTGAGGACCTTCGTGGGCGGATCCCTGCAAAGACACAGAGAATCCCGCCCCTCGTCATCATCGCACCGCCGCGGCCCTGCTTCTTCGCGCCCCTCGTCACCGCGTACTCAGGACGTCCGGAATCTCTCGAGACTTGGACTGCGCAAACCCGGCGATACCGGTAAGAACTTGTAACCGGAGGGAAGGGGATTGTTCCGGCCCCTTTAGTCGCCAGCGGCCATATCTCAATAGACTACCATGTCAGAACCGGGAGTGCCTGAGCAGCCGGCCCCGGGAGAGCTTGCGGCTCCTAATCATCCTACAGCCCCCAGCATGATGCCCTTTACCATGCCTTACTATTTCGGGGCCCCATGGTTCCCCCGCTACAGAGGAGAGACCCATACCCTAAGGGACTTTAAAGAAAAGTTGCTGGCATTATTCAAACTGTACCCCATAAATGCCGACCAGCAAATGGAAATCCTGCTAGCGCAGCTGGAGGGAGCTGCCCGCAGGGAGGTATTATCCTGGCCTGCTACTGAGCGGAGTACTCTAGAACAGATATTCACCCGCCTCAGGGCCACTTTTGAAACTAGGACTGCCTCAGAGATAAAGATGCACTTCTTTGGCAAGAAACAGAAGCCCGGTGAGTCCCATCTGTTCCATGAACTGTGCCGCTTACACAGCTGTAAGAAGATCCGGACAACGGCCTACCATCCTCAAGGTAATGGATTATGTGAAAAAATTAATCAGACCTTGATAGAGATGCTGAGGGCCGTGCCTCCTGAAACCAGGGGAGATTGGCCTAATCTGTTGCCACAGCTCATGTTCACATACAATCATACCATACATTGTTCCACCGGGTATACCCCCTTTTATTTGATGTTTGGGCGCCAAGGGACATTGCCTGCTGATCATTCATTGGACATACACGTACCTGATTGCATTAACCCATTACCTAACACCGACTGGGTTGCTGAAAATCAAAGGCGATTGAATACAGCCAAAGCCATTGTTCAGGAGCGTATGGACTATGCTAGGGACCGACAGCAGAGAGACTATGATCAAGCAGCCCATGCAGAACCCTTGACAATAGGGGCTGTGGTATGGTTAAAGAATAACCGCCGAACCAGTAAATTGGACAGTAAGTGGGAGCGAAGTCCCTATGTTATCACTGCAATCCCAAATGTTGGAACTCACACTTATGAGATCACCCGGGAAGACAAGGGATCCCAAATTGTACACCGAAACCGGTTGAAGCTCTGCCTGACACCAGAACCTAGTGCCGAGAGTTCTGGATCTGAATATCCTGTGTCAGAGTCAGCAATACAGCCCGAGGATCCTATGCAGGCTGTTAGTAATCTGAGGTATGACGCTGATCCCATGCATTGGCTTCTGACACCTTGGTTAAACTTGCTGGTGCCTGCTCCGGCACCTACTGTAGCTTCACCTCCGGAAGAGCTGGTTCAAGATGCCCCGGATCCAGTTCCCCCTCTAGTGGAGCTAATTGTTTCAGTTGTTCCTGTTGTTCCTGACCAAGATCTCCCTGATGGAGACCCTCCTGTTGCTCCTCTCTCCTCTACCTCGTTGCTAAGGGAAGAGGAGACCCCTGTGTTGAGAAGGTCCACCCGGATGACCAGGGGACGCCCGCCAGTCCGTTTAGGAGACTTTGACTATTCTGGTGGTGTCTCCTCCCAAACAGTTGCTACTGGTAATACCTTGCTGGACATTTGTGCGCAAGAATGGACTCCTCCACGTGAGCCCTTGCCTGTGATACACCCACAGGAAACCCATTGGTAGTTCTGTTATTATACTGCCACCAAAGACAAATGGACTCACCTGGTTCACCCCAAGTCCGCTGTGCCAGGTCAGCGGCCGTGCCTAAGAAGCAAGAAGACGCCCCTTTCCCTTGCTTCACTTATTTATGAAGTTACTAATGTTATGTTTTTATGTGTGAAATAATTATTTATCATATTATAATGTAATGTCAATGTTATGTACCATGTTATGCCGATTCAGGAAGGTGAGTGTGAGTACGAGGCCTTAGTCACGTTAAAGTCTGGGGGTGTGAGCATACGGGTAGGTTACCCGACACTGCTAGGTTTTATGTGTATTTCTCTTTAAGGAAGTTAGGCCTGCAGCAGGCAATGCAGATTCCAGTCAGCAGAGGGAGCTCCCAGTTCAGTATAAATAGGCAGGGCCTAGCCTAGGAAGGGAGTGCAGAAGTTTCTAGAGTCAGAGGAAGCTGAGAGAGAGACAGAGGCAAAGCTCAGAGAAGCAAGAGGTACTCAAGACAACAGAGGAGGTACTTTATAAAGATAAAACCAAGGATATATGCCAGAGCTAGGGTATTGGGCCTTGGAGAAGATTTTCTATGTTCCAGGATCAGTCAGGAATAGAGTGCAAGCCCCCTGTACTGCAAGTCCTGTGTTTAACACTCTGAAGTCACCTTGCTATGTCTATATTGCCTGCATCAAATGTACTGCAACAAACTGTCTGCAAAGGAACTGCGTTTCCAGCTATGCCCATGTATGATGACTACTAAAGTTTGAGTTCTGCTTTAACATCACGTGGTTCCTCAGTTATTCCTGCTATCAGCAAACGGCGTGCCACCGTTTAATTGGCACTGGCGTCACGAACATTTCCTATCATCACCTGCCCTTGCAGAGAGTCAGCCGTCTCAGGTTAGTGTCTATTGCACTACAACACCCAGGAAAACATTTCTAAACACAACTTGAGTACGCTGCAATTGAGTCCCCTGATGAGTTCCGGTTTTATGGAACGAAACATGGCATGTAGGGCTTTGTTATAAGGGTTCAAATAGGGATTAGGCCCCAATACAGGGACATGGGCGGGTGCTCTGTGTCCGCTAGGCAGGTGACTTCTATAGCCCCTGACCCTCCTGTTAGGTAGGGTTATACCATTAGGGCATAATAGAAGATATATTCACCGCCATGGACTACAAGAGTGCCGGTCACAAGTGTTCTTTTGCCACCAAACATTAGGACATCCACGCCATCTGGTGTAGATTTTCCTTCTACTGAAAGTGGTAAGATTCACCCTTTTGCCTTCTATTACACTGTGGAATTAGTAGGTGGCGTTACTTATTGTTGTTTACCTTCTCACTGCAATCTGGTCTATTATTTAAATTTTTTTTAAATACCACAGTAAAAGTTATAAAAAAAGTAGTAAATGAGGCGCACAGGAACACACAAAGACTAAGCAGAGGTGCACTCAGTAAAGTGGACTCACCCAGTCCACTAAAAATAACGTGCAACTTGTGATAAATGAACTGGGCACTCTCAGGATACAGGGATCACACAGATATTTATTAATATATAAGGCAAAAAACGACAATAAAAGAGAGAATATGGCCCTCCTGTAGGAAAGCTATGTATAAAACAACACTTGCTCACTATAACCGGCACTCTGACTCTAGATGGATATTATAAACTACACATGGCATATTCTAACATTAAAACGACAATAAAAAGGTACATCATAGATTATTCACACAATAAAAGAATCGCACAATTAAAACGCATATATATCGCAAATGCTGAATTTTTACTGGGAAAACTACAATTGCGAGTTGTTCCCCAACTCACTGGCGAAGTTCTGAAGCTCCAAGGTAACAGTTAGAGGCACCGTGACGTGATAGTCCCACAACAAAACAGGTATAGCGGCGTCCCGCTCTATATTCAACCAGTAGCGTCCCACTGGGCTAATAGCATTTGAGTCTTGTTAAATCTCTTGTCAGCAAATATTTGATGAAAAAGATAGTCTTACCGGAAAGGTTCTCCTCACCACTTCGCTGCACACCGTCGCTCTGCTGGGTCGTGTTTTTAATTACCTCCAGGCTTTTTTGAGCGGTCAGGTTGTTAAAATCCCACGTAGGTAAAAGTTTGGCATGTGCAGCCCGGTCTCTGCTGTAGGCTGTCACGGATTCTTTATACTTGAGCCTTATCGTGGTGTTTAGCAGTATGGTGCGAGGTTCCGGCACTATCTATTGGTCCTCACTCCTTAAAAATTCGGGGTCCTGTTAGAGCTAGACGTGTTTCGGGGCTTAAGATTGCCCCTTCCTCAGGAGCTACTGAGGAAGGGGCAATCTTAAGCCCCGAAACGCGTCTAGCTCTAACAGGACCCCGAATTTTTAAGGAGTGAGGACCAATAGATAGTGCCGGAACCTCGCACCATACTGCTAAACACCACGATAAGGCTCAAGTATAAAGAATCCGTGACAGCCTACAGCAGAGACCGGGCTGCACATGCCAAACTTTTACCTACGTGGGATTTTAACAACCTGACCGCTCAAAAAAGCCTGGAGGTAATTAAAAACACGACCCAGCAGAGCGACGGTGTGCAGCGAAGTGGTGAGGAGAACCTTTCCGGTAAGACTATCTTTTTCATCAAATATTTGCTGACAAGAGATTTAACAAGACTCAAATGCTATTAGCCCAGTGGGACGCTACTGGTTGAATATAGAGCGGGACGCCGCTATACCTGTTTTGTTGTGGGACTATCACGTCACGGTGCCTCTAACTGTTACCTTGGAGCTTCAGAACTTCGCCAGTGAGTTGGGGAACAACTCGCAATTGTAGTTTTCCCAGTAAAAATTCAGCATTTGCGATATATATGCGTTTTAATTGTGCGATTCTTTTATTGTGTGAATAATCTATGATGTACCTTTTTATTGTCGTTTTAATGTTAGAATATGCCATGTGTAGTTTATAATATCCATCTAGAGTCAGAGTGCCGGTTATAGTGAGCAAGTGTTGTTTTATACATAGCTTTCCTACAGGAGGGCCATATTCTCTCTTTTATTGTCGTTTTTTGCCTTATATATTAATAAATATCTGTGTGATCCCTGTATCCTGAGAGTGCCCAGTTCATTTATCACAGTAAAAGTTATGTTTTAATTATACCCAGTCCACTTGGTTTTTGATATATAATTTGGGGTGAGACATTATACCTCTGCACGTTCATCCTTAGTGCCGAAGCTATTATTGTTATTTTTAAAAACCCATTCCACCAAGGGCACCTAAACCACCACCTGGCGGGATTCCCTGTACAAACAGAGTGTGCCCCGAAGGAATTGATGCTGTCCTTCCCTTTACTGCACGCCGGCCCAGAGAGCGCTGCTAACCATCAGTAAATCTACTACTACCCCCATCAGCTCACCGTTCCTCACGTGTTGCCCCTGCGGATCCAGTCGCTGCAGGTACAAAACAGAGAAGATATTTGCGTATATTCCATTCACGTGGCAGCTCTGTTTTGGATCCACTCCTGTTTTGTTTTTGCATTAGCAATACTGATGGATTACTGACCAAATGCTGAGTGAAGGCGGATGCTCAACAGACAGGATCCGTTTTTTGGGGGTTGATGTTCTGACGGATCAGAGGAAGGGCAAAATAATCAGTGACGTCAACACAAACTTACTGCTGACACTCTCTCCACTCTGTCAGGGGGCTCTACTTGTATAAGTGTTTAATAGAACAGGTTCTGTAGACATCTATGTGGAATCAGCTGATGACAGCGTAAAAGAAGTGCGCTCTTTCATGCTGCAGTAGGAACTTGGGCCTCTGAACGGTTCTTTATATCTGACACTAACATTGACCTGTAAGGCTGTGTTCACACTTGAGTTATTTGGCCATTTCTGACCCCGTGACTGCCAAAATAAGTGAAGTGTGCAGTGATTCTAAGAGCGACGCCTGCCATCTGTGTGTCATACTGTCTCAAAGAACCTGCCCACAATATTGTCATTATTGGGGCTCCACAAGAGTCAATAACCCGCCTCTTCCCTGATGTCATAGTCAAGGATTGGGACGGGTGCTTTGCCCTATGCTATGGCCCGCCTTCCTTGCATGAACCAACGCATCCGCAGGCATCAGGACCACACATGTTTTTTCTGCCTACTTTGTAATGTTGGGTTGCTCCCGTTTTTAACCTCATTTAGCTACAGTAAGTGCACCATTTTCTATTATATGTTTAAGGAAGTGCTTACACTACATGTATAATGCATATTTTTTACACATTTTAGAAGGTGAGTTGGAACTGATTTCTATGAACAAACCCCATTTGGGGCCTATATGAGCATGTACCTTGCACGTTCTCTGATGTATCTTGGTGAATGAACACACTTGAGCGTAACGTCCTTGAGCGCCGTCCTATTAGTACGCACAAAAACTGTCGTAATCACATAGCAGGACAAGTTACTTCAGAACACTGAGCTAATGAGTTGCTTCATCATCCTCTCTGCTTGTCAAGGGTTAATATACTGAATACAGATGATAAGATCTTCAGCTGAATCTGTAGGAATGGAGTTCATGAGGAGACATATAGGACAGAGAGGAGGGACAGGAAAGAATGTAGTAATGTGGGGCTGTGGTAATGGAGACTGCATACAAGTGCTCATCAGCCACATCCCCCTCTCCCTCCTCTCTGTACTTCATGTCTCCTCATGAACTCCATTCCTACAGAGATTCAGCTGAAGATCTTATCAGCTGTATTAAGGATAATAATCCCGGACAAGCAGAGCAGAGAGGAGGATGAGGCAGCACTATGGCTCATTGTGGTGAAGTAACTTGTTCTCCTGTGTGATTAGGAAAGGTTTTGTGTGTACTAATAGGATGGCAGCCATTTTATTTTTCCTACTGATTGCTCCACAGACAAAAGGAGCCATTATAACTAATGAAAGGTAATGAAGAATGTATTTATAATAAAGTAATATTTAAGTATTTTCATTTTTTTATTATTCCTGGAGAACTCCTTTAAAAACACTTCTAGTAGCATAGTGGCCCCCAGCAGTAATAATGTGCCCCATAGTGGCCCTCAACAGTAATAATGCCCTCCATAGTGGCCTCTAGCACTTATAATGTCCCCTATAGTGGCCCCCAGCAGTAATAATGTCCCCATAGTGGTCCTCAGCTGTAATAATGTAAAGTAAATTCCTCATCTCATCCATTTGCAAGCGCAGAAGCAGTCGCTCTTCTCTTGATGCTGAAAGACCTGCGTTAAAGTATGATAACGTTACCACATGCTCCCAGCATCAAGAGACCAACGACTGACTCTGCACGTGCAAGTGGATGAGGTGAGGGATTTTTTTTAACCCCTGAAAGCCATATTGCACCAGTGTACCATTTTAACAACTCTTAGTTGGGTGCACTCCTGTCGAACGGCCGTAAATATGGTCCCATTGATTTCAATGGGGTCCATCTGGCCGTGAAAAGGGACAAAAATAGAACGAACATGTTCTTTGACGGCTGCTGAATAACCCCATTGACTTCATTTTGTTCTACAAACGGCTATGTGACGGACGGTCGTGTCAATGTAGTCATACACAGTTATACACTTAAGTTAAGAAATGTCTCCCTTCATTTCAGTACTTTTCTTCTGACCAAAAGATACTGAACAAGAGTGGCAGTAGTCCGTAGTCATGTAGTATTCCTTTAAAGAGCATATGTCACCCTTGTCAACTCTAATAAACCCTACAGCCTGGTAGGGTTAATAATGATGAGTAAAATGGGTGCTTTCTCTCTGCAATTGGTATTACCGATACAGAGAAATGCTTATTTTTAGTTATATGTAAATGAGGTGCTCAGAGCATCGCTTCACCTCTGCCTCTCCACCATCACCACTACCCCTCTGTGAGATTGACAGGACCAGGCAGGCCCCCTTACTGCTCAGATGACTAGCCCTGAAATCTCATGCATGAGACACCTCAATGAAGATCTTAGACAGGTGATGATCACGCTGCTGAGATCTTCGCTGTGCCATCGCATGCTAAGGCTACTTTCACACTTTCGTTGTTGTTTCCGTTTAGTCCCCATGCATTCTGAATGGAAAGAGATCCGTTCAGGATGTATCAGAATGTCTTCCGTTTTGTGTCTGGTCATAAAAATGGAAAAAAATGGATCCGTCCCTGACAACAATGTAAGTGTAGGAATGTAGGAGCCTAAAAAATTGGATCTGTCACCCATTGACTTTCAATGTATTTAGTGATGGATCCATTCTTTCCGTTTTGATTTCACACAACTGCATCCTAACGGAACGGATGTATGCTGATGTGCAAAATTAAAACGGATCAGTTTCATTCCGGTATTGAGATCCTCTGCCTGATCTCAATACCGGAATTAACAACACAAGTGTGAAAGTGGCCTTACTCAACCCTATTAAACCATGGCTGATAGGGCTCATCATGTTGATCAAAACTGTACCTTTCTTTTGTCTGTATGATAAATAGCTGCAGAGAAATATGCATTTTTATTCATATGCAAACGAGCTATTCGAGCACTCAGAGGCGGGGCTAAATATTCTGAGCACTGCCCCTTCCATTGAGTGACAGGTCTAGACACCAGGATGAGGGCAGAGCTGTGTTCTACCAATATCCTATCACTATAGCTTCACCACACTGAGATCTGCTCAGAAAGATAATCGACATATTACTGCTGTACAAGCACAATGTATGATTACACAGACACCAGTAATATGTGTTAGCTCATAAGCATAGGAAAACTGATATATGTATGTGCTATAGCTTAGGGCTCTTTCACACTTGCGTTGTTTTGTTCCGGCATAGAGTTCCGTTGTCGGGGCTCTATGCCGGAAGAATCCTGATCAGGATTATCCCCATGCATTCTGAATGGAGAGAAATCCGTTCAGGATGCATCCGGATGTCTTCAGTTCCGGAACAGAACGTTTTTTGGCCGGAGAAAATACCGCAGCATGCTGCGCTTTTTGCTCCGGTCAAAAATCCTGAACACTTGCCGCAATGCCGGATCCAGAATTAATACCCATTGAAAGGCATTAATCCGGATCCGGCCTTAAGCTAAACGTCGTTTCGGCGCATTACCGGATCCGACGTTTAGCTTTTTCTGAATGGTTACCATGGCTGCCAGGACACTAAAGTCCTGTTTGCCATGGTAAAGTGTAGTGGGGAGCGGGGGAGCAGTATACTTACCGTCCGTGCGGGCGCTTCAGAGTGACGTCAGGGCGCCCCACGCGCATGGATGACGTGATCGCATGGATCACGTCATCCATGCGCATGGGGCGCCCTGACGTCATTCTGGAGTGCCGCGGGAGCCGCACAGACGGTAAGTATACTGCTCCCCCGCTCCCCACTACTACTATGGCAACCAGGACTTTAATAGCGTCCTGGGTGCCATAGTAACACTGAACACATTTTGAAGACGGATCCGTCTTCAAATGCTTTCAGTTCACTTGCGGTGTTACGGATCCGGTGGGCACTTCCGGCAAATGGAGTACACGACGGATCCGGACAACGCAAGTGTGAAAGAGGTCTTAGTGGTATAATGGTTTAACCTTCATGTAGAGATCCCAGGTTCAAATCCAAGAAGGAATCTACATTTTCTTTCAGTTATTTTTATTTTTTTCTCTTATTCAAAACCATATTAAATGGCTAAACTATAATAAATAATATATAATCATATAATAAGGCCATACTATATTGAGAAGTTTTTTTTTGTTTTTTTTCCCCTAAAACCTATTACTAGTTTATTCACAGACACAATATATGATTATAAAGAAGCCAGTAATATTTATTAGCGTTCTAAAAAAAAACATTATTCTCAACATAATAAGGACAGTTTCTTACGGGATAAAAAAATAAGATTTTTCTCCTGAGACTCAAACCTGGGATCACTACACACAAAACTAAACATTTAACCACCAAGCTATAACATTACCACATAAAGATGCCTGTCTTTTCTATGGTAACACATATTACTGGTGTCTGTATAATTATACATTGTGCCTGTGAATACAGTAATATGTCGATAAACCTTCTGAGCAGATCTCACTGTAGTGAAGCTATAGTGTATGTGATATTTTCATACTAACACACAGGTCTAGGACACAGCTCTGACCTAAGCCTTGTGTCTAGCCTTGTTAGTCAATGGGAGAGGGGAGTGTGCAGAGCACAGGGGGTGTTACTTAGCAGTGCTCAGAATATTTAACCCCGCCTCTGAGTGCTTGTATTGCTCATTTGCATATGAATAAAAACGCTTATTTATCTGCAGCTGTTTATCATACAGACAAAAGAAAGGTAAAGTTTTAATCAGTATGATGAGCCCTAAAAGGTAGCATGTCTGGTTTAATAGGGTTGATCTTAGTGACAGAGCCTCTTTAACCCCTTAAGGTATGTCCTAAGTTTAAATCGCGATTGCGGCGCCGCGGGGGTTAATCCGAACAGGATGCCGGCTGAAATCATTCAGCCGGCATCCTGTCACAACGCCAGGGGGGGGGGTCATGTGACCCCCCCGTATCGGCGATCGCCACAAACCGCAGGTCAATTCAGACCTGCGGTTTGCTGCGCTTTCTGCAGTTTCTCACGGACCGCGGGGATCAGAAACTTAAATCTATATTTTCGGCATATTATTCACCCCCCCTGCACCCCTGAATGATTTTATGGCGGCGGGTGGTGCAGGGGGGGGTGTTGCAGGCGGTGCGGCAGGCGGGATCGCGATCCCCCGCCTGCCTCCTCTTGAAAATTCATTGGTGGCCAGTGGGTATACCAGAGTGTCAGCACATTGCTGACACTCTGGTATAAACGGCTGACATCTGTGCAGATGTCAGCCGTTTAACCATTTCCATACTGCGGTCCGTACGGACCGCTGTATGGAAAAGGTTAACAGTCAGGGTCAGGGATAGGGTTGGACGATATCAAAAATATTCAGACGATAACGATATTAAAAAATTTATCGCGATAACGATATATATCGCGATAAATACCCGTTTAAAAGAAAAAAAAACACAAGGAGACGTTATACTGTATGGGGGGCCACAAGGAGACGTTATACTGTATGGGGGGCCACAAGGAGACGTTATACTGTATGGGGGGCCACAAGGAGACGTTATACTGTATGGGGGCAGCCACAAGGAGACGTTATACTGTATGGGGACAGCCACAAGGAGACGTTATACTGTATGGGGGGGCCACAAGGAGACATTATACTGTATGGGGCAGCCACAAGGAGACGTTATACTGTATGGGGGGGCCACAAGGAGACATTATACTGTATGGGGGCAGCCACAAGGAGACGTTATACTGTATGGGGGGCCACAAGTAGACGTTATACTGTATGGGGAGCCACAAGTAGACGTTATACTGTATGGGGGCAGCCACAAGGAGACGTTACACTGTATGGGGGCCACAAGGAGACGTTATACTGTATGGGGGCAGCCACAAGGAGACGTTACACTGTATGGGGCAGCCACAAGGAGACGTTACACTGTATGGGGACAGCCACAAGGAGGCGTTACACTGTATGGGGGGGCCACAAGGAGGCGTTACACTGTATGGGGGCAGCCACAAGGAGGCGTTACACTGTATGGGGGGGCCACAAGGAGGCGTTACACTGTATGGGGGGGCCACAAGGAGGCGTTACACTGTATGGGGACAGCCACAAGGAGGCGTTACACTGTATGGGGGGGCCACAAGGAGGCATTACACTGTATGGGGGGGCCACAAGGAGGCATTACACTGTATGGGGGGGCCACAAGGAGGCGTTACACTGTATGGGGGGGCCACAAGGAGGCATTACACTGTATGGGGGGGCCACAAGGAGGCGTTACACTATATGGGGGGGCCACAAGGAGGCATTACACTGTATGGGGGGGCCACAAGGAGGCGTTACACTGTATGGGGGGGCCACAAGGAGGCGTTACACTGTATGGGGGGGCCACAAGGAGGCGTTACACTGTATGGGGGGGGCCACAAGGAGGCGTTACACTGTATGGGGGGGCCACAAGGAGGCGTTACACTGTATGGGGGGGCCACAAGGAGGCGTTACACTGTATGGGGGGCCACAAGGAGGCGTTACACTGTATGGGGGGCCACAAGGAGGCGTTACACTGTATGGGGGGCCACAAGGAGGCGTTACACTGTATGGGGGGCCACAAGGAGGCGTTACACTGTATGGGGGGCCACAAGGAGGCGTTACACTGTATGGGGGGCCACAAGGAGGCGTTACACTGTATGGGGGGCCACAAGGAGGCGTTACACTGTATGGGGGGCCACAAGGAGGCGTTACACTGTATGGGGGGCCACAAGGAGGCGTTACACTGTATGGGGGGCCACAAGGAGGCGTTACACTGTATGGGGGGCCACAAGGAGGCGTTACACTGTATGGGGGGCCACAAGGAGGTGTTATAATAAGG
The DNA here is from genome assembly GCF_905171765.1 of Bufo bufo. Lineage (NCBI taxonomy): Eukaryota > Metazoa > Chordata > Amphibia > Anura > Bufonidae > Bufo > Bufo bufo. The sequence goes on along the minus strand of NC_053390.1, from coordinate 143,422,498 downwards.
TCTTGTGGCCACAGGCCACCATACATGCAGTAATACTTTGCGATATACCTTTCCCGCGGCTGCCTCGCTTGTGTGCTCTGATTCTGACATCAGATGCCGGTGGGCAGAGATTTGAATATGGGAGCAAGGAGGAGGGAGAGCCGGGGCGGCCGCTGCGGGAAGTAGTAAGTTTATAATTTCGTCACCAGAGCACACACTAGTGAGGCAGCTGCAGGAAAAGTCTCTCCAGAGACACCAGTACTCACACAGGGGATCGATTCGCCATCGCCACATATACAATAGAGCCGGTGGGTGACGACGGTGATGATGTCAGATGGTGGGTGGAGACTTGACTAAGGGAGGCGGAGCAAGAAGGAGCCAGGCCAGGAGCGAGAGGAAGTAATGTTACTCAGCGGCAGCGCTATGCAAGGTGCAGCGGCGGGCGGGCGCACGTTTAGAAGCGGTCAGCGCACAATGTGAGCTGACCGCTTTGATGACGTCACAAAATACCGCGGTATTTTGGAAACAGCGATATCGCCATATCGCCGTTTTTTTAATACCGCGGTATATCGTGATACCGGTATATCGCCCAACCCTAGTCAGGGAGCCCCTCTCCTTACCCTTCCCCATCTGATCAGTTGTGGCCACAACTGAGCAGACGGTGAAGGTTCCCATGGCAACAGGACGCCTTCGCAGGCATCCTGCTGTCCATGGTGCTGAACAGATCTGTGCTAAAGGCATAGATCTGTTCAGACAAAGTGTAAGTAAAATACAGTACAATACACTATATAGTGTACTGTACTGTATTATACAGATATCAGACCCACTGGATCTTCAAGAACCAAGTGGGTCTGGGTCAAAAAAAATGTAAAAAAAAAAAGTGAAAAAAGTAAAGATAAAAAAAACATTTATCACTGAATAAAAATAAAAAAAATACACATATTAGGTATTGCCGCGTCCGTCTATAAAACGGTCATGTTACTTTCTCCGCACGGTGAACGCCATAAAAATAAAAAAATAAAAACTATGAGAAAATAAAAATTTTGCCCACCTTACTTCCCAAAAAAGGTAATAAAAAAGTCATCAAAAAGGTTGCATGTACGCCAAAATAGTACCAATCAAACCGTCATCTCATCCCGCAAAAATCATACCCTACCCAAGATAATCGCCCAAAAACTGAAAAAACTATGACTCTCAGACTATGGAGACACTAAATCATGATTTTTTTTGTTTCAAAAATGAAATCATTGTGTAAAACTTACATAAATAAAAAAAATTGTATACATATTAGGTATCGCCGCGTCCATGACAACCTGCTCTATAAAAATACCACATGATCTAACCTGTCAGATGAATGTTGAAAAAAAAAAAAAACTGTGCCAAAAAAGCTATTTCTTGTTATCTTGCCTCACAAAAAGTGTAATATAGAGCAACCAAAAATCATATGTACCCTAAACTAGTACCAACAAAACTGCCACCCTATCCCGTAGGTTCTAAAATGGGGTCACTTTTTTGGAGTTTCTACTCTAGGGGTGCATCAGGGGGGCTTCAAATGGGACATGGTGTCAAAAAAAACAGTCCAGCAAAATCTGCCTTCCAAAAACCGTATGGCATTCCTTTCCTTCTGTGCCTGCCGTGTGCCCCTACAGCAGTTTACAACCACATATGGGCTGTTTCTGTAAACTACAGAATCAGGGCCATAAATAATACGTTTTGTTTGGCTGTTAACCCTTGCTTTGTAACTGGAAAAAAAATATTAAAATGGAAAATCTGCCAAAAAAGTGACATTTTGAAATTGTATCTCTATTTTCCATTAAATCTTGTGCAACACCTAAAGGATTAACAACGTTTGTAAAATCAGTTTTGAATACCTTGAGGGGTGTAGTTTCTTAGATGGGGTCACTTTTATGGAGTTTCTACTCTAGGGGTGCATCAGGGGGGCTTCAAATAGGACATGGTGTCAAAAAAACAGTCCAACAAAATCTGCCTTCTAAAAACCATACGGCGCACCTTTCCCTCTACGCCCTACTGTGTGCCCGTACAGTAGTTTATGGCCACATATGGGGTGTTTTTGCAAACTACAGAATCGGGGCAATAAATATAGCATTTTGTTTGGCTGTTAGCCCTTGCTTTGTTACTGGAAAAAATGGATTAAAATAGAAAATTTGCCCAAAAATCTAAATTCTGAAATTTTAACACCATTTGCCATTAACTCTTGTGCAACACCTAAAGGGTTAACAAAGTTTGTAAAATCAGTTTTGAATACCTTGAGGGGTGTAGTTTCTTAGATGGGGTCACTTTTATGGAGTTTCTACTCTAGGGGTGCATCAGGGGGGCTTCAAATAGGACATGGTGTCAAAAAAACAGTCCAACAAAATTTGCCTTCTAAAAACCATACGGCGCACCTTTCCCTCTACACCCTACTGTGTGCCCGTACAGTAGTTTATGGCCACATATGGGGTGTTTCTGCAAACTACAGAATCGGGGCAATAAATATAGCATTTTGTTTGGCCGTTAACCCTTGCTTTGTTACTGGAAGAAATGGATTAAAATAGAAAATTTGCCCAAAAATCTAAATTCTGAAATTTTAACACCATTTGCCATTAACTCTTGTGGAACACCTAAAGGGTTAACAAAGTTTGTAAAATCAGTTTTGAATACCTTGAGGGGTGTAGTTTATAGAATGGGGTCATTTTTTTGTGGTTTCTATTATGTAAGCCTCGCAAAGTGACTTCAGACCACTACAACATGCTGTGGTTTGCTCTCCGGTATGGGAACGCAACTAAACGGAACGGAATGCATTTTGGAGCTAGTGTGAAAGTAGGCTCAGTGTCACAGTCGTTACCTCTGGCTGTGACCTTCTGTCTATGCTCTCGCTGCAGCTCCGTTCCTGTGTGTTATTTGTGGTTCTTTATGGGTTAACTCCCCGGTGTGCCTATTAGGAGTGAATCCTCTCTGTCTGCTCCATGGGTGTGGCCTCTCTGCTGCACCCATGGAACCTGTATTTAAGGCCTCCTGCACACAAACTTATTTTTTTGCGGTCCGCAAAAACGGGTCCCGTTTTTCCGTGATCCGTGACCGTTTTTTCGTCCGTGGGTCTTCCTTGATTTTTGGAGGATCCACGGACATGAAAAAAAAGTCGTTTTGGTGTCCGCCTGGCCGTGCGGAGCCAAACGGATCCGTCCTGAATTACAATGCAAGTCAATGGGGACGGATCCGTTTGACGTTGACACAATATGGTGCCATTTCAAACGGATCCGTCCCTATTGACTTTCAATGTAAAGTCTGGAGTCCCTTTTATACCATCGGATCGGAGTTTTCTCCAATCCGATGGTATATTTTAACTTGAAGCGTCCCCATCACCATGGGAACGCCCCTATGTTAGAATATATTGTCGGATATGAGTTAGATCGTGAAACCTCATTTCCGACAGTATATTCTAACACAGAGGCGTTCCCATGGTGATGGGGACGCTTCTAGTTAGAATATACTACAAACTGTGTACATGATTGCCCCCTGCTGCCTAGCAGCATCCGATCTCTTACAGGGGGCCGTGATCAGCACAATTAACCCCTCAAGTGCCGCACCTGAAGGGGTTAATTGTACTATCATATCCCCCTGTAGGAGATCAGGGCTGCCAGGCAGCAGGGGGCAGACCCCCCCCCTCCCCAGTTTGAATATCATTGGTGGCCAGTGCGCCCCCCCCCCCCCCTTCCTCCCTCTATTGTAATAATTCGTTGGTGGCACAGTGTGCGCCTCCCCCCCTTCCTCCCTCTATTGTAATAAATCATTGGTGGCACAGTGTGCGCCCCCGCGCCTCCCCCCCTTCCTCCCTCTATTGTAATAAATCGTTGGTGGCACAGTGTGCGCCCCCCCGCCCCCCCCCCCTTCCTCCCTCTATTGTAATAAATCGTTGGTGGCACAGTGTGCGCCCCCCATCGCCCCCCCCCCTCCCTCTATAGCATTAACAACATTGGTGGCCAGTGTGCGGCCTCCCCTCTCCCCCCCCCCCCCCCCGATCATTGGTGGCAGCGGGTTACTAGCAATAGTACAATAGTAAAAGATTCATACTTACCTGGGAGCTGCGATGTTCGTGTCCGGCCGGGAGCTCCTCCTACTGGTAAGTGACAGTTCATTTAGCAATGCGCCGCACAGACCTGAGGCTGTCACTTACCAGTAGGTGGAGCTCCCGGCCGGACACGAACATCGCAGCAGCCGGTAAGTATGAATCTTCTACTATTGTACTATTGCTATGTAACCATGGCAACCAGGACTGTAGTAGCGTCCTGGTTGCCATGGTTACCGATCGGAGCCCCAGCGATTAAACTGGGACTCCGATCGGAACTCCGCTGCCACCAATGATGATGGGGGGGGGGGAGATGGGAGGCCGCACACTGGCCACCAATGTTGTTAATGCTATAGAGGGAGGGGGGGCCGATGGGGGGCGCACACTGTGCCACCAACGAATTATTACAATAGAGGGAGGGGGGGGCGCACACTGTGCCACCAACGAATAATTACAATAGAGGGGGGGGGGGGCCGCACTGGCCATCAATGATATTCAAACTGGGGAGGGGGGGGGGGTCTGCCCCCTGCTGCCTGGCAGCCCTGATCTCTTACAGGGGGATATGATAGTACAATTAACCCTTTCAGGTGCCGCACCTGAAGGGGTTAATTGTGCTGATCACGGCCCCCTGTAAGAGATCGGGTGCTGCTAGGCAGCAGGGGGCAGTCTTGTACACAGTTTGTAGTGTATTCTAACTAGAAGCGTCCCCATCACCATGGGAACGCTTCTGTGTTAGAATATACTGTCAGTTCGTGAAAACTCAGCTTTGAAAAAGCTTTATGCAGACGGATCTTTGGATCCGTCTGTATAAAAACTAACCTACGGCCACGGATCACGGACACGGATGCCAATCTTGTGTGCATCCGTGTTCTTTCACGGACCCATTGACTTGAATGGGTCCGTGAACCGTTGGCCGTGAAAAAAATAGGACAGGTCATATTTTTTTCACGGCCATGAAACACGGATCACGGATGCGGCTGCAAAACGGTGCATTTTCCGTTTTTTCCACGGACCCATTGAAAGTCAATGGGTCCGCGAAAAAAACGGAAAACGGCACAACGGCCACGGGTGCACACAATGGTCGTGTGCAGGAGGCCTAAGGCTGAGGTTTCCTCAGTTCTGGGTCAGCTCTCCTGGTGTGTGTTGTCTTGTCCTGCTCCTTGTTTGTACTCACTCTCCCATGCTGCTGACCCATGGGATCCGTGTCTGTCTGTGCTCTGTGGGTTTCCTACTTGTTCATTCCCATCCTCTTTCCTGTGTTTTGTTATCTGTTCTGCCAGTTATGTTTGAGTCTCCTTGTGTGTATTCATATGCTGCAGAGTGCTATGGGCAAGGCCACGCAGTATACCACTAGTGGAGCTAGTCCTTCTCTGCTCATTGCCACTCCGTTTCCCTTGCGTGAACTCCTGCTTGTGTTTTTAGTTGCCTGTTTGTTATGGTTGCCTATGTACCGTCGGTACCTTCTGGTACCTGTTGTCCGTTTGCTCCTGTTGTCACTGTCTAGTTCACGCTCCAGAGTGGACCCTGGCAACTCCCTGCGGCAAAGCCTAACCCTACCATCTGGGGCCCTAGTGAATACCAGGAGTTGCTTAGTCACGCCCGTCTGGAGTATTACTAGACAGTGGCGCAGGGGGGGGTTTTCTCCCACTGTGCAGACGGTACATAGAGCTCTCAATTTCCCTGTGTTTGCCTCCTTGGATTCTGTTTGTGCAATAAACTCTGTTGTGTCTGCACCGTATTGCTGTGTGTTTTTGCTTGATGACGCGGAGGTCTCTCCTGGGACCTCCAACTCATGACACTCAGTTGGACTACTGGACATTGAGCACCACTATCTTTAATTGAATACACCTATATTGGATGATTTGCAATTGCTGTGTTGATTAAATAAGAAACAAGTTGGTGTGATGCCCATTAAGCTCTTCAGATTGGACCCTTCACGGAGCCTGTAAAAATTGAAGCCATGACACTAGTGTGAACAGAATCTAACACATATCCATAAATTTGTGAGTTGTTCCTATTACATAGTAAGAATGGTGAATGAATGGGACAATTCTGGGGGAAAAAATGGGCTCTTTCACCCTGGTGTAATCTTCAGTCCTATTCTTGCCATAAAAAAATGGAAACTAGACAACCGTTAAATGTTAATACTATCTGTTAGGATTAGCCGATCTATATAAATTTGCATCCATGAAGGCAGTCATGGCTCCTAGAGAATAGAAGTCATGATCTTCATGTGAACAAAGCCTAAGTATTTCTTGTAATAATAAACTGACATCAGAGTTCTACATCGTGAGTGCTTTAAGAAAAAGATGATTATTAGACATATTCCCTATGGTTTCTGAAATTCTAAATAACGTAAGCACCGCGCACAGTCTTCCTCGGTGCAGATGGCTTTGTCAGTAATCTCTTATCACTTGGAGACCACTAAAGCATTTTAAAAAGTGGATTTAGAGTCAGGAGAAGGTAAGATTATTAGTATGCATAGACATAAACCGTGTAAGTTTCCAATCCGGATTCAATATGCAGAATATAATTCTATCAAAGACCGAAGTTGATATAAAGTGTTTTATTATTTTATGAGTAGAGCTACTGGAATTACAAGAGCAGCTCTAGGGGCCTATTCAGACAAGCATTATTTGGTGGCAAAAGCAGAATTGCGTTATGGATTCCGTTACCACGGACCATAACGCATTTCTATGACGGAATGCCTTTAGAGGCATTCCATTATTCATTCCGTCATAATAGAAGTCTATGGCCTGCATAACGTATCAGTCCTGTTTCCGTTATGCAGGAGAGGACTCCCCTGCATAACGGAAACGAGACGGATCCGTTTTGCAGCCCATAGACTTCTATTATGAGAGAATGAATAACAGAATGCCTCTAAAGGCATTCCGTCATAGAAATGCGTTATGGTCCGTGGTAACGGACCCCATAAAGCAATTCTGTTTTTACCACCAAACGAAGTGTGAACGAATTTCAAAATATGAAATTCGCTCATCTCTAATTGTATTACTTGTCTGTGTTACATGTGCTAAGAATCAGTGATGGCCAGTTCGCAGTGTTCGCCGATGAACACATGCGATCTGCCATCTTCATTCCCAAGTCCGGCAATGCAGAGGTAAGTCCTTACCTGTGCCTGCGCCGCCGCAAGCCTTCATCGGGCTGTTCTCGGAACTGCCTGCTCCCGGTGACCGCATGTGCTTCAGAGCGGCTCGCGGCGCAGGCACAGGTAAGGACTTACCTCTGCATCGCCGGACTTGGGAATAAAGATGGCAGATCGCATGTGTTCGTCGGCGAACACTGCGAACTGGCCATCCCTGCTAAGAATGAACTATGTTCCATCCCTGTGGAATCAGTAATGTCTCTGACTCTGTTCAATTTGTCATTTTCATGATATGGTATCAGTATAGCAATCATATTGCATGTACATCAACGAGCAACTATTCATGAAAAGTGGACTGTACACAGACAGCATACGCGTGCTATCCATTTTCTTTCAAAGACCGATTGAGCCACATTTATCATTAAAATATGCCAAAAACAACATGTGCGTTTCCAAGTTTTTCAATGGCACTTGCGCAAAATTTGTAGCACAAGTGCTGTTACTCTGCCAGCCTCATGACTTTTCTGAAAAAGGGGTGTGGAGAGGGCAGGGAGGGGGCAAGGCTATGGCCCTGCCACATTTATTATTTTCTATGCCAGCCAGGGGCAGCTCAGGCGCTTTGACTGCCGGAGGCTGTGCCTGATTTACGACAAGGTGTCATAAATCAGGTGTAGTATACAACAACGTGCCTGGTTATCATAGCCTATTAAATAGAAAATTGCGGCACATGGCTTTTCATTTGCAATTCAAGGCATTTTATTCATGTCACATCACACAGAATTCATGATCCAGTAATTTCTCAAAAGTGCAATTGATTATAGGTATTAGATTACGTGACTGAACGTTTCGGCCTGTCAAGGTCTTCTTCAGTGGTCTATTATCTTAGTGTGGCTTCAATGTGGCTCCGGCGCTGGATCCACATTGAAAAGTATAGTAATAAGACAGCACTACTCACTGGGCTTCCAGCTGATCCAGTCTGTGGCGGTGCCTGTAGCGTCGGATCCCGGCCTCTTTGTCCCCGCAAACGTCAAATGATGATATAAAGCCACGGCACTCCAATATTTCTTAATCTTCTCTTATTTTATAGCACCAATTACAGCGACGTTTCGACTTTTCGGTCTTTATCAAGCTCACTATACAATAACATCACAGTGACCATTTAAATACTTCCACAATACCTCTCATTGGTTACACGTTTCCCCACCTACATTAACCCCCCTGCTTCTCAATCAACAGTTTACACCTTCATACAATAATTTATCACATTCACATACCGTGCAACATGCTGAGGGAATATCCCCCTGGGTCCTCATTTTCAAAATTCCTACCAACAAATACTAAATGACTGGCATCCTTCAATCCCCATTGCGCATGCGTCCTGACGTCATCCCGCACTTCCACCCTAGAGCGGACACTTCATAGTTCTCATCCCTTGGGTTCTGTCATCTCGCAATCGTATAGGCAAACCTCTGGTCACCTGACTCGATCATCTGACCCTGCGTCACTATGACGCTGTGTCTCACCTGACTCCTGGTTGCTCGGTTACTAGACGCTAAGTCATATTAGTAGCAGATTTCTGGAAATCCACGGTCTAAAAATTTATTATGGGTAGGGAAAACAGTGCGGTCACTATGTTGCCCTTGTGGTCAAGGTTCACCAATTTGGCATTCCATTTATAATCCACTTATAGTAGTATTTCATTGGGGACACCTCTAGGAACTCTTTCCTGTCCTTTTATCAAAACGGGTCACCCAGGGCGTATATTAGGCTGTGTGACAGGTAGTCCACCAACCACTACTAGACTGGTAAATAGACTTCATGCGCTGGCAGATCACCCCCAGATCCTGGATGTCACGGGGCACCAAAGGCGCACTCGGTCTCCCATCAGCCGCAGACCTGCTGCTTAGCTTCGGGAGCGAGGATCTGTGTTTGGCCTCGTTCCCAGGGCGGCTTTGCTAGCTGGGAGGCTCCCTGCTCCTAGGTCTGCCTTGAGCGCCGAGCTGATCACTCGGTGCTCGACTTGTTTGTCTGTCGGTCATGTGACGCTGGCCACGTCACATGACCCTCAGACCCCACTATAAATACAGGTTGCCTGTTAATTCTAGGTTCCTGGCTATTTGTTGGACTACTGAATACTACCTGATCCTGTTCCCTGACGATCCTTTGCCTGCTCCTCCTGTACTGCACATCTCTCCTGGTATCCTGGTTCTGTTGTACTTCGTTTCTCTCCTGGTATTTGACCTCGGCTTTTCCTGACTATTCTCTGCTCATTCCTTAGTACTGCATAGCTCTCTAGGTATTGACCCGGTCCGTTCACGTTCCGTTATTTGTCTTGTCTGTCTTCGCAGCACGTATCCTAAGTTAGGGACTGCCGTCTCTAGTTGTCCCCTGACATTAGGACTTGCGAGGCAAGTAAGCAGGGCCAGGGGTGAGGACTGAATAAGATCACTATCCAGAATAGATACTCTCTCCCATTGATTCCGGATTTATTTAACCAGGTTCTGGGGGCAACCTGGTTTTCTAAGATTGACCTGAAAGGGGCATATAATATAATCCGAATCAAGGAGGGAGACGAATGGAAGACGGCTTTCAATACTCCGGCAGGACACTTTGAATATCAGGTTATGCCTTTTGGACTCAGCAATGCCCCAGCTGTGTATCAAAACTTTATGAATGATATTCTTACAGAGTTTTTAGGTAAATTTGTCATTGTCTATCTTGACGACATTTTGATATTTTCTCTTGATTTCAAATCTCATGTGTCTCATGTTAGACAAGTATTAGAGGTGTTGAGGGAGAATCAGTTGTCCGCTAAACAAGAGAAATGTGTCTTTGGTGTACAGGAGATACTGTTTCTAGGGCACGTCCTGAACCCTTTACGCCTTCAAGATGGATCCTGGTAAGGTACTAGCTATTAAGGAATGGGTAAGGCCTTCATCCTTAAAGGCCTTACAACGGTTCTTAGGTTTTGCCAATTACTACCGTAAATTTATCAAGAATTTTTCAGTAATTGCTAAACCGTTGACCGACCTTACTAAGAAAGGGGCGGATTTGGAGAACTGGTTTACTGAGGCCAGGGGTGAGGGTGGAGCGCAGTGGTCACTATCCTCCCCCCTGTGTGTAGTGTACGTGACCGTCACAGATTAACAGGCCATAACCTAACCACTGTATCATGAATCCTCTGGTGACCCTGACTGACCATGTCTCTAACCTGATGCAGATGGTGCAGGAGCTAGGGGAGAAACTCTGTTCTATTGAGCTAGGACAAGGTACTTCCATCCCTCAGGCCTCCAGTCCTCATTTAGAGCCCCAGATTAAGCTTCCTGAGCCGTTTTCTGGAGATCGGAAGAAGTTTCTTTCCTTTAAAGAAAATTGTAAACTTTTTTTCTGTTTGTGCCCCGTATCCTCTGGCCCCGAGGGTCCACGCGTGGGCATTGTCATTTCCCGGTTACAGGGTGATGCCCAGGACTGGGCATTTTCTTTACCTGCTGACGCCAGTTGTTTAACATCAGTGGAGGGTTTTTTTCAGGCCCTGGGTACCCTGCATGATGAACCAGACAGGACACTGGTAGCCGAGACTGCTCTAAAGGTTCTGGTTCAGGGCGATCTTCCTGCGGAGGAGTATTGCACCCTATTCAGAAGGTGGTGTGTTCCCTCAGGATGGAATGAACCAGCACTTAAGAGTCAGTTCAGGTCAGGTCTGTCTAGAGGAGATGAAGACCCTTGTAGTCCGACTTGACCGACGGGTTAGAGAGAGACGACAGGAACGACCGTTCTCTCCTCAGGTGGTGGTACAGCCTGAGGTCTATCCCAGAAACAACGCTGAGGTCTCTACCGAAGAACCCATGCAGGTCAGCATGACTAAGGGGAATCTGCGCCGCAGACGTGGAGTGTGTTTTTACTGAGATCCTGACCATTGGATCAGTGTCCTAAGAAGGCCCTCTCCGTTAAGTCTCCCAAGGCAAGGCAACCTAAAGACCAGGTACACCCTGATATTACGAAATGTAAGCTTTTGGTACCTATAACAATATCTCTGGGGGTTAATAAATGGCCGGGTAAGGCCTTTATTGACTCTGGTTCAGCGGCCAGCTTTATTGACTCTGAGTACGCCATTAGACTGGGTATTCCAGTTTTGTTTTTTCTCTTCCTACACCTATCCATGTCATGACTATTGACGCCACTCCCCTGGTAGGTGGTATGGTGACGTCATGTACCTCAGAGATTTCTTTAACCGTGGGGGTGTGCCACTCTGAGAAATGTTCCCTCTTAGTCCTGGAGAACTTACTAGTCGAGGTGGTACTAGGGTTGCCTTGGCTCCGATTACACAACCCCACTATTGACTGGTCCAGGGGGGAGTTGGTGAAATGGGGACCTAAGTGTGACTCGTGCTTGTCTGTGTTACAAGCTGGGGTCTCAGTAGAATCTGATATATTACCCACGGTCATTAGGGAATATTCTGATGTGTTCTCATTACCTACCCCGGAGGTTCTACCACCCCATAGACCTTATGATTGCGCCATAGAGTTAGAAGAAGGATGGTGGTATTAGGCCTTGTATCGATTACTGGAAATTGAATAAGATCACTATCCAGAATAGATACTCTCTCCCATTGATTCCGGATTTATTTAACCAGGTTCTGGGGGCAACCTGGTTTTCTAAGATTGACCTGAAAGGGGCATATAATATAATCCGAATCAAGGAGGGAGACGAATGGAAGACGGCTTTCAATACTCCGGCAGGACACTTTGAATATCAGGTTATGCCTTTTGGACTCAGCAATGCCCCAGCTGTGTATCAAAACTTTATGAATGATATTCTTAGAGAGTTTTTAGGTAAATTTGTCATTGTCTATCTTGACGACATTTTGATATTTTCTCTTGATTTCAAATCTCATGTGTCTCATGTTAGACAAGTATTAGAGGTGTTGAGGGAGAATCAGTTGTCCGCTAAACAAGAGAAATGTGTCTTTGGTGTACAGGAGATACTGTTTCTAGGGCACGTCCTGAACCCTTTACGCCTTCAAGATGGATCCTGGTAAGGTACTAGCTATTAAGGAATGGGTAAGGCCTTCATCCTTAAAGGCCTTACAACGGTTCTTAGGTTTTGCCAATTACTACCGTAAATTTATCAAGAATTTTTCAGTAATTGCTAAACCGTTGACCGACCTTACTAAGAAAGGGGCGGATTTGGAGAACTGGTTTACTGAGGCCATTACTTCGTTTGAAACACTAAAAAAGACATTTAGTAGCGCTTCCATTCTGATCCAGCCAGATAAGGAGAGACCTTTTATTGTGGAGGTGGATGCGTCTGAGGACGGCGCAGGAGCTGTCCTTTCACAAGGTCCTGCTAGTCTAACTAACCTGAGACCGTGTGCATTCTTTTCCAGAAAATTTTCTTCCACCGAGAGAAACGACGACATAGGGAATCGGGAGTTGCTGGCCATTAAGTGGGCATTTGAGGAGTGGAGGCATTTTCTGGAGGGGGCAAGGCATTGTGTAACTGTTGTCACTGACCATAAGAACCTTATGTTTCTCGAATCTACTAAGAGGTTGAATCCCCGTCAGGCTAGATGGGCACTGTTTTTTACTCGTGTTGATTCTCCATTACTTTCAGGGCTGGAAGAAAAAACGCGAAGGCTGATGCATTATCTCAGAGCTTCCATGCTTTTCAGCCTACAGAGGCACCGCCTGAATCCATCCTACCAGCAAATATCTTCGTAGCAGCCTTAACCCAAGATATCTCGACTCTCATTAAGGCTGAACAACATCTGGCACCGGCAACCACCCCAACAGATAAGTTGTTTGTCCCCATACAATTTCGTCTCCAGCTGTTGGGTGAGTGTCATAATTCTGCCTTTTGTGGACATCCTGGTTTTTGAGGGCACTAGAGAGCTAGTTTCTAGATCTTATTGTGGCCCACTCTATTTAGGGATGTCAAGTCCTACGTGTCAGCCTGTGAGGTTTGTGCTAGGTCTAAGACACCTAGGACTCGCCCTGCTGGTAACCTACGACCCCTACCCATTCCCAGTAGACCCTGGTCCCATATCTCGATGGACTTTATTATTGACCTGCCGCCGGCGGAGGGTAAGACTGTGGTTTGGGTAGTGGTCGATAGGTTTAGCAAGATGGTTCATTTCATTCCTCTGTCTAAACTCCCGAATGCCAAGACCCTGGCGTCTATTTTTGTGAAAGAAATTGTACGGTTACATGGTATCCTGGAAAATATTGTATCTGACAGGGGTGTGCAGTTTGTGTCCAAATTTTGCAGGGCTTTCTGTCAAAGATGTCAGATTTCGTTGTCTTTTTCCTCCGCCTACCACCCTGAGAGTAATGGGCAGACTGAACGCCTTAATCAGTCTGTGGAACAATTCCTGAGGTCGTATGTTGCTGATGACCAGCAATTATGGGTTAAATACCTTCCGTTGGCAGAATTTTCTTTGAATAACCGTGTTAATTCTTCTGCTGGGGTCTCCCCTTTCTTTTGTAACCATGGTTTTCATCCCCGTTTTCATTCTGGGTCGTCCGTCTCCTCCTCTAACCCTGAAGCGTAAAACTCTCCTCCGAACTGTGCACAGTTTGGGCCCGGTTTAATCGAACCTAGAAAAGGCTCAAAGTTCCCAAAAACTCAAGGCCGATAGGAGACGTTCCAAGGGGTTGAACTTTCAGGTTGGGGATAAAGTATGGTTGTCCTCCAAGAATCTATCTCTCAAGTTAGCTTCTAGAAAATTTGCTCCTCGTTTTATTGGACCGTATAAGATCACGGAGGTGATTAATCCGGTATCGTTTAAGTTGGAGTTGCCCGAGTCGTTCCACATTCATAATGTATTTCATAAATCTCTACTTATAATAAGTTATTTGGGCAATATATGGCTGAATTTTATCAAAACACTGGTGATAGAGTAGAAGAGGGGAAGGCCTTTTTGATGCGAATTTCCTTGCCAACTTTAACAGAAGAGCAATTGGACGCCATAAACGCCCCCTTGACGGCAGCGGAAATACAGGCTATTAGAAAATCCTTTCCCTCTGATAAGGCCCCCGGCCCCGATGGGTATACGTCTGACTTTTATAAAGCTATGGACGCCCAGGTGGTGCCGTATCTTACTTCCCTCTATTCTTCTCTGGTTGAGGGGAATGTATTGCCTGAACGAATGAATACGGCCCATATAACATTACTCCATAAGGCTGGTAAAGACCCAGAAAGCCTGACCTCTTATAGGCTGATTTCATTGATAAATCATGATCTTAAAATATTGTCAAAATTGCTAGCCAATAGGTTGGCCACTGTTCTTCCCGCTCTGATTTCCCCAGTGCAAGTAGGTTTCATTAAAGGTCGGGCTGCAGTTACAAATTTAAGAAAGGTACTGTTGGCCCTTTCAGTGGCGGGGACGCCGGAGTACCGGGGGCAGGACCCAGCCATTCTCACTTTAGATGCCGAAAAGGCCTTTGATAGTATTAACTGGAAATGGCTGGGTCTTACCCTGGACTCTGTGGGCATCAAGGGGACGTTTCAAACGTTTCTAGATGGTCTATATCTAAGTCCGAGGGCAAGGGTCTGTACAGGAGGTTATCTGTCTGACTCTTTCTTGTTGCAAAGGGGAACTAGGCAGGACTGCCCTCTGTCTCCTCTCTTGTTTGACTTGGCGATAGAGCCACTGTCACGATGGTTAGACTCGGAGGAGCTATTTGAGGGTATGCGGGTGGGGAGGAAGCAGTTGCCTGCGGCTCTATTTGCTGACGACATTTTACTATTTATGGCCAACCCTTCGAGGGACATAGGTAAGGTCATCAAAGTATTGGAGGATTTTGGCTCTCTTTCTGGACTGAAAATAAATAGGTCCAAGAGCGAGTTCCTATTCTTGAAGGGTGGGGGGCAGCGGGGGACGGGGAGTGGACTGGGAGATATACCAATAGCTCGCTCTCACATAACTAACTTAGGTATAAAAGTAGGGGTTACTCTTGAATCCGTATATAGACTTAACTATGATCCATTAATAGCTAAAATAGTCAGGGAACTGCAAAGATGGCATGATCTTCCGCTGACGTTATTGGGGCGCAATCATCTTATTAAGATGATGTCAGTTGCTCTATCCTATGCAGACTATCCCCATATTGTTGAAGCACAAAGATGTTTCTAAAATAACTAAAGTGTTCACGACCTTCTTGTGGCATGGAAAGAGGCCGAGGATACCAGTACGTTCTCTAATGAAGGAGATTGAACAAGGAGGGATAGCCTTTCCCCATATCCCCATATAAGGGGATATAATTTGGCCTGCATGGCAAGACATGTATGTGACTGGATTAATGGATCTAGCTATTATTCAGCCCTGGCATTAGAGCGGGAATTCTGTGCTCCCTGGTCTCCTGTGGCGTTGCTGCATGCGAGGTTGCAGGTGATTCCTGTGTGGATCAAGCAATCTATGCTGTTCAAAGATACGATAGCTACATGGAGAATTCTCCGGAAAAAATACTGGCTATCTTGCAGGATCTCCAAACATCTTCCTTTCTGGAACAATCCCGAATTTGTGCAGGGTAGAACGAATAGATTGTTTGAGGAATGGAGACGAAAGGGGATTCTGCAGGTAAAACACCTACTTCATGACACGGATCCTAGATGGCTGACGGGAGGGGAATTGATTGAAAAGTTTTCTTTATCGTCCTTCTAGACTATCCAATGGTCCCAGATAAAGGAGGCCATGATGAGTCAGCTGGTGTTGGTACAAAAGGAGGTTCGCAGGAATATTTTGGATAGAATCCTGGATTTAGGGGGTGGGAGGGTCTCGATTTCTACAATCTACACTGACACGAGGAGAGAGGACAGGATTAGTGATAGGAGTAAAAGTTTTGGGAAATGGGCTGAGCAGATAAATTATATTGATATCGAACAAAAGATATTGAAAGGGTGGGAAACGGTCAGGAGACATGTCATTAATGAGTCGTGGAGAGACACTCAGGTCAGATTTATGTATAGGGCCATATATGGCTTTAATATCCCTCCACATCCAGCTAAACCGGACCGAATAACAAACTGTCCGAAGTGTGGTTTGGGATACACCGACTTATTTCATGGTATTTGGACATGCCCGTATAGCAGGCGATTGTGGGAAGAGGTGAGGGATTTGGTCCGAAGGTTCTGGGGAAGGGAGTTTATATTGACCCCCCAATTGTATTTATTTTATTATGAGAATGGTGAGGTTGGCCGAGGAGGTCTACCCCGCTTATTTCATACTATATGTATGATAGTAAAACGAAGTATCCTACAAAAATGGCTTCAGGGAGATGCACCGGGGTTGCAGTTCATAATAGAACAATTAAAAACTGTATTTCATATGGAAAGATTGAATACCCTAGATGCGAAAGAACGTCAAGCTAAGGGTTTGTTTCAAAAATGGAAACCTTTTATTATTCACTGTATGTCTGATGAAGAAATACAACAAATTATGAAACCATTCACCTTTACTGAGTGGTACTTAGATAGTCAACTGAGAGGACGTTGGAGCACCTGTTATTTCAGTCTTCTAGCTCATCTTAGTTACATGAAAAGATTACTTGATTATGCTAATGTACTTTGGCTGCTTGTATTGGCTGAACTTTATTCTTGTATGCCTAATGCCCCTATGTAATTTGCTGAATTGCTCTTTTTGCACTCACTGTGCTGTTCTATGTTCAGAGGTATACACTCTGGATGTGATGTCTGTCTGTTGAAAAGTAATAAAGAATTATAAAAAATAAAAAAAATCTCTACTTAAAAAGTATTTTGAACCTGTTGTACCTTTGAAAGCCTCGCCTCCGCCGGTTCTTGTTAGTGATGCTGTCGAGTATGTGGTGTCTAAGATAGTGGATGTCAGGAGAGTGCATAATTCCTTACAGTACCTAATTCACTGGAAGGGGTATGGACCCGAAGAGAGATCTTGGGTACCCGCCAGGGAGGTTCATGCTCCTAGACTTGTTCGAAAATTTCATTTAGAATACCCTGAAAGGCCATCGCCTGAAGTCTTTGGTCCGGTTGCCCCTCGTAAAAGGGGGGGTACTGTCACGGGGCGCCAAAGGCGCATTCGGTCTCCCATCAGCCGCAGACCTGCTGCTTAGCTTTGGGAGCAAGGATCTGTGTTTGGCCTCGTTCCCAGGGCGGCTTTGCTAGCTGGGAGTCTCCCTGCTCCTAGGTCTGCCTTGAGCGCCGAGCTGATCACTCAGTGCTCAACTTGTCTGTCTGTCGGTCATGTGACGCTGGCCACGTCACATGACCCTCAGACCCCATTATAAATACAGGCAGCCTGCTGGCCACTGGTTGCCTGTTAATTATAGGTTCCTGGCTATTTGTTGGACTACTGAATACTACCTGATCCTGTTCCCTGACAATCCTTTGCCTGTTCCTCCTGTACTGCGCATCTCTCCTGGTATCCTGACCCCGGCTTCCACCTGACGATTCTTTGCGGACTCCTGTTGTACTTCGTTTCTCTCCTGGTATTTGACCTTGGCTTTTCCTGACTATTCTCTGCTCATTCCTTAGTACTGCGTAGCTCTCTAGGTATTGACCCGGTCTGTCCACGTTCTGTTATTTGTCTTGTCTGTCTTCCCAGCACGTATCCTATGTTAGGGACTGCGGTCTAGTTGTCCCCTGTCATTAGGACTTGCGAGGCAAGTAGGCAGGGCCAGGGGTGAGGGAGGAGCGCAGTGGTCACTATCCTCCCCCCTGTGTGTAGTGTACGTGACCGTCACACTGGAGTCATCCAATCTTACTATCACATTCATACCTATGGGATCTACTGCCGATGGATGGCTCCAACCCAAGTACTGGAGAAGAGTCTACCCCCTCGGCTGTCCCTCGAAGTCTTTGCGGACATACCTGTATCTTTTCCATCCAGTCTTTTTGCCAGAACATCCCCGTTTTAAGGTTGTATATTTATTTTTAGCATTAACTTGGTTCATCCTAAGATGTAATACCCAATGAATCACCCCATATTCAAAAATATTAATATTATTTCTTATCTATACCTCTGTCCTCAAAGGGCATGTCACAGTGACCGCATGTATCCCAGAAAAAATGATAATATTTCTACTGCCAATTTACTTTTGGTAAATATATTCCACCAAAATCCCTCACCAGGGGTCCAAGTTCTGTGTGTTTGGTTTTATTGTGTCCTTGGTTCAATAAAATAAGAGATTAACCCCTTATGGACGGGTTTATTTTCACCTTAAAGAGGACCTTTCACTAGATTAAAAAATCTAAACTAAGTATACAGACATGTAGAGCGGCGCCCAGGGATCCCCCTGCACTTACTGTTATCCCTGGGCGCCGCTCCGTTCACCCGGTATAGCCTCCGGTAGCTTCACATGTTAGGCTCCACCCAGAGGAACCTGCCAGCGTCTCTTTCTCACATGCTGTAGCGCTGGCTAATCGCAGCGCTCAGCTCATAGTCTGTATAGTTAGTTTAGATTTTTTAATCTAGTGAAAGGTCCTCTTTAAGGACCAGGCCATTTTTTGCAAATCTGACCAGTGTCACTTTAAGAGGTGATAACTTTAAAACGCTTTGACTTAACCAGGCCATTCTGAGATAGTTTTTTCATCACATATTGTACTTCATGACACTGGTAAAATTGAGTAAAAAAAAATTCATTTTTATTCATAAAGAAATACCAAATTTGCCAAAAATTTTGAAAAGTTATCAAATTTCCAAGTTTCAATTTCTCTACTTCTATAATACATAGTAATACCTACAAAAATTGTTATTACTTTTACATTCCCCATATATCTACTTCATGTTTGGATCATTTTGGGAATTACATTATATTTTTTGGGGATGTTACAATGCTTAGAAATTTTAGAAGCAAATCTTGAAATATTTCTGAAATTTTCAAAAACCCACTATTCAAGGACCAGTTCAGGTCTGAAGTCACTTTGTGAGGCTTACATAATAGAAACCACCCAAAAATGACCCCATTATGGAAACTACACCCGTCAAGGTATTCAAAACTGATTTTACAAACTTTGTTAACCATTTAGGTGTTCCACAAGAATTAATGGAAAATAGAGATACAATTTCAAAATTTCACTTTTTTGGCAGATTTTCCATTTTAATAATTTTTTTCCAGTTACAAAGCAAGGGATAAAAGCCAAACAAAACTCAATATTTATGGCTCTGATTCTGTAGTTTACAGAAACACCCCATATGTGGTCGTAAACCGCTGTACGGGCACACGGCAGGGCGCAGAAGGAAAGGAATGCCATACGGTTTTTGGAAGGCAGACTTTGCTGGACTGGTTTTTTGACACCATGTCCCACTTGAAGCCCCCCCTGATGCACCCCTAGAGTAGAAACTCCAAAAAGTGACCCCATTTTAGAAACTATGGGATAGGGTGGCAGTTTTGTTGGTACTATTTTAGGGTACATATGATTTTTGGTTGCTCTATATTACACTTTTTGTGAGGCAAGGTAACAAGAAATAGCTGTTTTGGCACAGTTTTTATTTTTTGTTATTTACAACATTCATCTGACAGGTTAGATCATGTGGTATTTTTATAAACCAGGTTGTCACGGACGCGGCAATACCTAAGGGTATTTTCACACTTGTGGCTGGACGGATCCGACAGGCTGTTCACCATGTCGGATCCGTCCTTCCGCTATTTCGCCGTGCCATTGACTATAATGGGGATGGAGGCGGAGCTCCGGCGCAGCACGGCGGTGCACGGTGAAAGCCGCCGGACTAAAAAGTCCTGCATGTTCGAATTTTTTAGTCCGGCGGCTTTCGCCGTGCACCGCCGTGCTGCGCCGGAGCTCCGCCCGGTCCCCATTATAGTCAATGGTGGCGGAGCGGCGGTCCGGCGGCACGGCGAAAATAGCGGAAGGACGGATCGGACATGGTGAACAGCCTGTCGGATCCGTCCTGCCGCAAGTGTGAAAGTAGCCTAATATGTATACTTTTTTTTTATTTATGTAAGTTTTACACAATGATTTCTTTTTTGAAACAAAAAAATCATGTTTTAGTGTCTCCATATTCTGAGAGCCATAGTTTTTTTCAGTTTTTGGGCGATTATCTTAGGTAGGGTCTCATTTTTTGCGGGATGAGATGACTGTTTGATTGGCGCTATTTTGGGGTGCATATGACTTTTTGATCGCTTGCTATTACACTTTTTGCGATGTAAGGTGACAAAAAATGGTTTATTTAGCACAGTTTTTATTTTTTATTTTTTACGGTGTTCATCTGAGGGATTAGGTCATGTGATATTTTTTATAGAGCTGGTCGATACGGATGCGGCGATACCTAATATATATACTTTTTTTTATTTATGTAAGTTTTATACAATAACAGCTTTTTTAAAACAAAAAAATATGATGTTTTAGTGTCTCCATATTCTAAGCCATAGTTTTTTTTTTTTTTTTTGGGCGATTGTTTTAGGTAGGGGCTAATTTTTTGCGGGATGAGGTGACTGTTAGATTGGTACTCTTTTGGTGGGCATACCCCTTTTTGATCGCTTGCTGTTGTACTTTTTGTGATGTAAGGTGACAAATAAAATAGTTTATTTAGGACAGTTGTTATTTTTTACGGTAATACCTAATATGTCCCCTATTTTTTACCAATTTTTTTAACTTTATTTGGGGAAAATGACATTTTTGTTTATTTTTACTTGAAACTTGGGGGGAAAACTTTATTTTTTCAACCTTTTTTTTTCACTTTCTTTTTTTCAGATTAAATTTTTTATTGAGTTTTTCAATTAAGTAGATAAAAATGCGATACAAAAGGTAACAAATTGCAATGTCATGCAATGCCTTATACATTGTAGAGTAATCTCCAGACAAAGGAGGTAACAAGGTATAATTTCCCATGCGTAAAGGCAGTAAGAACATGTGGCAACACATGAGCAAAAAAAAATCACATTTTTTACATGAAGCAGAGAAGGCTATATGAATCTAAGCCTAATAAGCATGTACATAACAAAAAAGAAAGGGAAAAAACAAACATAGGGGAGCACAGAACAGTAGGACACAGACAAAGAGGAAAGGTATAGGGGAAGGAGAGGGTAGGGGAGTGCAGGATTATAGACTGGCATTACGGAACTCATCTGATCCTCGGAAAGTTTCCCAAGGGCCCCAGGTTTGAACGAATCGAGAGGTGTCCTGAGGAGAAACGCAGATAAGATCTTCCATCCGCTGATGTAGGGCAATTTCTTCAAACCATTCCTCCGGGGAGGGAGGCGTAGGTGATTTCCAATGGCGAGGGACGACCATTTTAGCAGCCTGTAAGGAGCGAAACCTTAAAAGCAGGGATGGTCAGATCGAAGATAAACAACAAAAGTGCTTCAGGAGCGTTGGGAATGGGTATTCCCATCACTACCCGCACAATACGGTGCACAAAGTTCCAGTAAGGTCGCAGGATGGTGCAATTCCACCAAATGTGTAGCAAGGTGCCTTCGTCAGTACAGCACCTCCAACAGCGATCCGAAGCAGATGGAAACCATCTGTGGAGCACAGACGGCACTCTGTACCACCTGGAGAGGACTTTATAATTCGTCTCCTGCGCCTTAGTGGAAATTACTGCTTTATGAGAAAGAAGAAAAGCCTGTTTCCATTGAGATGGGGTGAGGTCATTCCCCAGATCACGATTCCAGGCGTGGCAGAAGGAGGGGAGCTGGTCAGAGGTCTGGAGAACAAGCATGTTGTAAATGGTGGAAATGTCCCTGAAGACAGCAGAGGGGGCAAGACACATTTGTTCAAACACCGTAAGGCTCCTGCGTAAAGTGTGGGTGGCACGTATAGAGGAGTAAAAATGTTGGAGTTGTACGTATTCAAAGTTATGCCTGGGGCGTATTAGAGAGGGCTCCATCAATTGATTTAAGTGCTTCAATCCCGCGGTAGTGAGGACATCACAGAACCGAAGGGGGCGCAATTTAGTAGCAGTGAGGAAGGGTTTCGAAGATTGTCCTGGGCGAAATGCTGGGTTATCAGTGATCGGCGTTAGAGGGCCAGATGTATCAATGAGGAGTGTATGCCGATTAATGGACGCAATTGATGCGAAAGTGTGATTGGCTGTGAAGGACAGTGGGGGGATTTTAAAACCCGGCTTGCCTGCTAACCATGGAAGGACCGTGAGCGCGCATGAGGAAGAGGCGCGTGCAATATTGACCCACATTTTACTGGAATCTGAACGCAACATGTCCAAAAGTCTGGCGTATACCGCGGAGTAGTGATATAGTTTACAATCTGGCAAACCAACACCCCCAAGTTCTTTAGACCGGGTCAGAACCTCCCATTTTATTCGCGGCCTACCAGGGGCCCACACAAAACGCGTGAAACAGCGTCTGAGTTGTGACTTCACTTTCTTTTTTTGTCCCACTTTGGGACTTCAACTTTTGGGGGTCTAATCCTTTACAATGCATTCCAATACTTCTGTATTGGAATGCATTGGCTGTATGAGTAATACAGTGAGTATTACTCATACAGCTTCCGGCCTGTGAGATCCAGGGGGCTGGATCTCACAGGCTCGTCACCGGAAGGCAGCACAATACCTTCCTTAGGCATCGCGCTGCCTTCCATGCCATCGGGTCCCCCCTACAGCCCCACGGGGACCCGATGGCACAGCCGCCTGCCGCCGCCGCAACATAAAAAGCCGCAAACTGCAGGTCTGAATTGCCGACACGGGGGGGCACAGGACCCCCCTGGGCATTGAGCCAAGGTGCCTGCTCAATGATTTGAGCAGGAACCTTGTTCCGATCACCGCCCGCCCGCCGGACGGTGGTGATCGGAAATACACATGAATTACTGGTACATCATGTGTCCTTAAGTACCGGGACAACATGCCATATCGGTACGTCATGTGTCCTGAAGAGGTTAAGAAATATTGGAGTGCCGTGGCTTTATATCATCATTGGATCCACATTGAAGCCACATTAAGATAATAGACCGCTGAAGGCCTTGACAGGCCGAAACATCCGGTCACTTAATCTAATACCTATAATCAATTGCTCTTCTGAGAAATGACTAGATCATGAATTCTGTGTGATGTGACATGAATAAAATGCCTTGAATTGCAAATGAAAAGCCATGTGCCGCAATTTTCTATTTAATTTGCTACGACTGACAAGTCCTTGCTGGCACTGGCAACTACGGTGTGCGGTGCTCTACTTTTATAACATTGGTTATCATAGCCTGGTGTACATCCCTGGCCTATGATAAATCTGCCCCACTGACTTGAATTGGCATGTCTAGTGTGAGAATTGGACCAAAATAGTGCATGCTGTGATTTGCTCTGCCCAGACCACACATTTGAATTGGCCCATTGACTATAATAAGTCAATACTTAGTATACTCAGATGTGAATAGGCCCTAAGGATTTGAGTACTGGAACGGTGCTTCTGCATTGGGCATTATTCTTTGTTACCCACTGGTATGGCACTTTAACTAAGAAAGACACATAGAGGAAGATTTACTATTTTAAAATTCATCAGAAGCCAGGCGAACATGCTGTGCACTACATTTATTAAATTATTTTGCCACTTTTTTTCAGTCTATCTGGCAAAGGGTTGTGACTTCCAGAAAGGGGCATGGCTTAAGATGCAACAGTGTGGTACAACATTTTGGGGGGCGAAAGTTTGGCGCAAAGTTAGACAACTAATAGGTGGTATAAACTTAAACTAGACAGTCTAACGATGCATCAAATTCATCATCCATCATGAACCTCTGTGATACATTAGATGTGCATTTAGACTGTCTAGTCTATACTGTCTAAATCTTAGAAAAGTAGCATAGCAATACTTAGCACCTACCACCATTTTGTAAGCATACAAGAAAAAAAATTCAGACATATCATGGGAAAGCAGCAAGCAATAGCTGAAGCTACAGTATCACAAAAAGTAACAAGGAGGCATTCTGTTCTGTTTTCTTGTGTTTTTTTGACCGGACACAAAACTGCTGCAAGCTGCGGTTTTGTGTCCAGTCTGCGAAACCGAACAAACTGGATTCGGCAGCAAAATTAATGTAAAACGGATGCATCACCAATTGACTTACAATGATTTTAATGCTGAATCCAGTTTGCTCTGTTTCAATGTAACGCAACCGCATCCTAAGGCCTCATGCACGCGGCCGTTCTGTGCATTGGGGACTGCAATTTGCGATCCCCAATGCACGGGCAACGTCTGTGTGGCGGTCAGGACGGATCCAGGACCATTCAACTTGAATGGGTCCATGATCCGTCAGCACCGCAAAAAAAATAGGACATGTTTTATTTTTTTGCGGTACGGAGGCACGGACAGACACACCACAGAAGCACTCCGTAGTGCTTCCGTGGGGTTCCATGCCGTCGTTCCGCACTGCAGCTCCGGATTGCGGACCCATTTAAGTTAATAGGTCGCATCCGTGATGTGGGGAGCACATGGCCGGTGCCCGCATATTGCAGACCCGCTGTTTGCGGGTCGGGCAACAGCCGTGTGCATGAGGCTAACGGAAAGGATGTTTTCGGATGTGTTAACATCAAACAGAACTGTTTTGATCCGGTTTTGAGATCCTTTACAGATCTCAAAATCAGAAACAAAACGCAAGTGGATCACATATGCGCTAAAGGTAATCTGGTACTCTGTCAGGAGTTACCGTATTCAGCATAGTCAGATACCGCTGGGCAGCACCAAATCCTATTGACTATAATGGGATCCGATGGTGATCTGGCAGCCTTTCGGATAGGATTTATGATGCCAGCTTTTGGACAGCATTTATACTGAAAGCTGCCGGATCAACGTTGGATAATATATAGGCAACGGAATCTGGCGGTGGTCGGCAGTGTAGGTCGGTATCTGGCTATTTCAGATATGGTAACTCCGGTAGTAGGTTCCTCTACTGGATTACATTTACCATGGATATGATGTAGCCTAGACATGTTGTCTTCCGGGAGTTGCACTTTTGAGATCTGCCTATTTGTTATTTGAAACAAAAGTTTTTGCAGCAACAGTTGGATTTTTAATGTTTGTAATATTTCTTACTGAAATGTCTGTATATTTGTATGTAAATGTATATATATATATAGAGTGGAAGCCAGTAGCTAGAGGGTCCACTAAGATAGATAGTGGACGCTGTTGTGACCTAGTATAGCTGGTATCAGCTAATCCGGGCCTGGCTTTTATTGGAAATAAGCAAAGAGCTGGGTGGGTGCTTATTTCCCAACATCCACTCCGAGTTTTGAGTTTTATACATGGCTCATGTCCACGGTTGTGTTTAAAAGTCAGCAGCATGAAGCAGGGTGTGTCTTCTAGAGTGAGAGTCTACAGATCACCAAGTGCAAAGCACATGTGGTACAAAACTTGCCTGTGGACGGATCTAAAGGAGACCCGAGCCTGTATTACCGTATTTTTCGCCCCATAGGACGCACTTTTTCTCCCCCTAAAATGAAGGAAAAATGCCCCTGTGTCTTATGGGGCGAATGCTGCAAGTTTTACATTGCAAGCTGCGATGTACGAGCGAGCGGGGACTCGGGGAGGGACTGGGAGGAGGAGCTGGGGGCCGGCAATAGCGGCGGGGCGGTGCAGTCAGTGTACTATAGCCCCGCCGCTCCGGTATACTAATATAAGATGTCTTATTCAATTAATAGTTATTAAACATGCCCCCTCACTCCTAATAGTACCTTACATCCTAACAGCTTCAGTAGAATGCCGGCAGGCAGGCCGTGCGGGCGGCAGCATAACTCCCTGATGTCACGTGCCTGCGCCGCCTACTTTATGAATGGCCCGCCCTGCCATCTTATATTTGTATACTGGAGCGGCGGCGGGGGGGGGGGGGGGGGGGAATCTGTGGATGACATTTTTATGGGGGACATCTGTGGATGGCACAGGTATGGGCTGGGGGGTCTGTGGATGGCACTGTTATGGGCTGGGGGGGGGTCTGTGGATGGCACATATATAACAGTGCCACCCACAGATCCCCCTCTAACAGTGCCATCCACAGATCCCCTGTAACAGTGCAAGCCACAGATCCCCCCATAACAGTGTCCGTCACAGATCCCCCATAACAGTGTCCGTCATCCACAGATCCCCCATAACAGTGTCTGTCATCCACAGATCTCCCCATAAAGTGTCCCGGTCATCCACAGATCCCCTCATAACAGTGTCCGTCATCCACAGATCCCCTCATAACAGTGTCCCGTCTTCCACAGATCCCCAGTAATAGTGCCCATCCACAGACCACCATTAGTTCCAAACACACCTTTTGTTTAAAAAATTTTTTTTTCTTTATTTTCCTCCCCAAAAACCTAGTGCGTCTTAGGGCGAAAAATACTTAATTCAGTTGTTATGGAATGACTACCTGACCCGGCTGCGATCCGGCTTTACTGAACTGTAAGTTGGCTGGAACAGTTAATAAACCGTATTGAAGCGACTTTGTTGTGTCCCTGCCTTTCTTCAACACTGGTTGAGGAGCCCACGTCATTACAATATATGTGTCATATCTATATCTATCACTTTTCACTTAAGGCTTTCTTCATCCTTCAGAAACGGATATAATTAGTCTATACTATACGAGACCTTCACAATTTCTCCTCCAATCAAATGTCGTCTCTTATCTGAACCCACTGTACATTAATGGAGCGAAGGACTAGCTAATGTACATTTCCTGGTGACTATCATATATCAAAGAATAGATATATCAACTTAAGCTTTAATCTCAGGGAAAAATTAATAATTACAAAAAATTGTCCTCGTATACCGAAATGCACTCCACTAAGTGACTTTCTGATTGTAATTGTACCTGCTTCTTTCAGTATATTTATCCTTGATCTGTACATGACCAGAGCAAGGTATGGATTGAGATCATGTTACCACTGAGCTAATCAGATCTCCAGACTTCAGTAACTATTCTTGTGCAAGTACATTTATAGGAAAGTTCACTTTTAAGCATATGAGTAGCATAACATTGAAACTATGATATTTTCCACATAATACAGTATACACAGCAAAGGCTTCTTTTATTTGTTAGTAGCATGAGTTTGCTCCAAAAGAAAAGAAAGTATAATTCCAGAGTACGTGAAACATTCATCAACATCTCAGTGCCAGGGGGAGATGATTGGCTGAGCAGGCATCCCCAGGTGTTTCCCGCGTTTTGAGAAGGGACCAAGAAGCAGAGACCAGCAAGGAATCGAAAAAACAGGATGAGGATCAGCGACAGATCAGTGTCTTTTTTTTATTTTTTTATCCCCTCCTGAGGCTTTTTCTATTAACTTTTTTTCCCTGGACAACTCCTCTAACTTCAATAGGAGCAGCGCTGCAGTAACAAGCTTAGTCCAGTACAAAGTAGACTGAGCTGTCGGTTCTGTAGCCAGAGCTACTAGCATAAAGCCGATCAGGAGGGGTGGGGGTGTCAGACTCCCACCAATCAACTAGGCTATGCCTAGTAAGCCTGAGGATATGCCATCTCTTAATAAGAGGTAGACAACCCCTTTAAGGCTATGTTCAATCTGGGTTAACAAAATATCTGCAACGAACTACACGGCAGTTCAAGGTCATGTGGGTTTTCAAAGCCATAGACACACATTGTAAAAAAGATTGATTTTAAAGCAACCGGCAGTGAAGGAATTGGACATCTTATCAATCAAATGCTAAGGGGACGGAAAGGGGGCGAGTTGCGCTTGACTTCAAGACTATGGTTTGCATAGCGCGGCCAGTTTTTTCAGACTTTTGCACAGAAAAGACACAGAAATCTTTATAATCATGGTACAGGCTGCAAAAAGGTACTGCTGGCGGTTTAATAATGCATTTTCTAGGTGACAGGTTCCCTTTAAAGGCTATGTACACCTTTGGAGTTTAATTTTGTTTTTATGATTGCATTTAACTTATTTTTAGCAAAAAATCTTATTTTTAATTGGCCTTTATTAAAAATAAAGGGTTAGCTGTTTTTATAACTGTGTGACTGGTACTTTATTTTCCCTTTGTGCTAGTCATCTAATAATCTTCTTCATCCTCTAAATTACTGAGAGGTCATAAACACTTATTTAAGCCACATCCTATCAGTATGATAAGGAATAAGCTATAATGAGTGTTTATGATGTGAGAGCACAGATAAGAAGTCCTTCGGAAAAGGTCCAAAAATCCACAGGCGGCTAGTAGAGCATGTTAGTTCTGTACAGAAAAAAGGTCCATATTGTTAATAAATAGTGTTGAATGAACCCGAACTGTAAAGCTTGGGTCCGTACCGAACTCTGTGAGTTTGGGTTCCCGGACACCAACCTGAACTTTGCCGGAAAAGTTTGGGTTTGAGTTTGGTGTTCGGGCATTAATAAAGCTCTTTAAAAGGCTGCAGGGCAAGCCAATTAACAAGCTTTTGAGCTGTGGGCACTCGAAGCCATCACAGCCATGCCTAGTAATGGCATGGTTGATTGGCCGGTGCATCATGTGACCCAGCCTCTATACAAGCTGGATCACGGTTGCACCGCCCATCAGCTCTGAGTAGTGCAGGGACAGGAAGCAGGCAGCTGAAGCGAGGGAGAGTGTTAGGAATCTGGCTATTTGTTTTGTGGGTGACCTATTGTGATTTTTTTGTGGGTGCAATACACCAGCTTTGCACCCCTGACACAGAAAATATAATATTTAATCTGTCTGTTAATTCTGTGGGTGACCTATAGTGATTTTTTTTTGTGGGTGCAATGCACCATTTTGTACCCCTGACACAAAAATATCTGTTAATCCGTCTGTTAGTTCAATGGGTGACATATACCCATTTTTGGTGTGAGACACACGTGCACTGCATATGTGACAGGGAAATTAATATAGTTAATCTGTCTGGTAGTTCAGTAGGTGACATATACCCATTTTTGGTGTGAGGTACACCTGCACTGCATACATGACAGGGAAATTAATATAGTTAATCTGTCTGTTAGTTCGGTGGTGACCTCAAAGAATGAGGAGGTATCAAATAAGGGACGTGGACGTGGTCGTGGTGCTGCTGGAGCTCCTGTTGCAGTGAGAGGACATGGCCTATCTGTGCCAGTTACACGCCCAAATGAAACACCTTCCTCAGGTGCACGTAGGCGACAGGATGTCCAGTGTCATTTTGTAGGCCTGAATACCAGTGTACGAATGGTGAGGCCAGAACAAGTAGAGGCAGTAGTAGATTGGATGGCTGACAGTGCTTCCAGTTCCTTCACATTGTCTCCTACCGGTTCCCCATGCTGAAACCACAGAGTTTGGCATCTGTCTTTCTCCTCACCCTCTTGTAAATCAGCCAAGCAGTCTGAGCCCCAAGTCATGCAGCAGTCTCTTATGCTTTATGATGACTCTGCTGCGGGGTTTCCGTCCACCTAGGCTTGCCCAGAAGTGGAAAAGATTGAGTGCACTGATGCCCAACCACTTGTGTTTCAGGATGTGGACATGGGAGGACCGCCCGCAGCAACGTCTCTGATGATGATGACGAAACACAGGTGCCAACTGCTGCGCTTTCTGCCGTGTGCAGACCGGCAAGGAGGGGCAGGGGTGAAAAGTGTGTGGAAGATGATGTGGAGGATGATGAGGTCCTAGATTCCACATGGAATCAAGGTCATGCGAGTGACGTGTGCAGTTCGGAGGAAAAGGTGGTGGTCACACAGCACCAGCCGCACAGCAAAAGAGGGAGCAGGGTGCAAAAAGCAGAGTGGCCGTCCCCTAGCCAATATGCCTGCTACTGCCCACCGCACCCAAGGACTGAGCACACCAAAGCCAGTTCCAAGGAGTTCCCTGGCGTGTCAGTTCTTCAGACAATGTGTTGACGACAAGACACGAGTGGTTTTGCATGCTGTGCAATCAGACCCTGAAGTGAGGCATAAATGTACTAAACCTGAGCACCACCTGCAAGACCAGGCATCTAAATGCAAAGCACGAGCTGCAGTGGAGTACACACCTGAAAAACCACAAAATATCTCACACTCCTCTTGCTCCCTCTTCTGCTGCGGTCTCGGCCTCTTACTCACCCTCTGGAATGACAGTGGCACCTGAGAGAACAGAGGATGTGGCATCAACATTACCACCGTCATCCAGCATTGTCCACACTGTCCCATGGAAGCGTCAGCTGTCCATTCCCCATACACTGGAGAGAAAGAGGAAGTACCCCCCCCTACCTACCCGTGATCCCTGGCCCTGAATGCCAGCATTTCAAAATTCCTGGCCTGAAATGCTGTCATTCTGTCTGGTGAGACAGAGACTTTTAAAAACCTTATGGCTGTGGCTGTCCCAGCCGCCACTACTTTTCCAGCCATCCCGGCCCTGCACAACCAAGTGGCGGACAAAATCAGGTGTGCAGTGCGCAACGCCATCTGTGGGCAAGGTCTACATAACTACCAATACATAGACCAATAAGCACAGGCAGGGATGTTATATCTCCCTAACTGCACACTGGGTAAATGCAGTGGCGGCTGTGCCTGAGGCGGAAAGCAGTATGGCGCATGTCCTACCGCCACTGAAGATTGCAGGACATTTCTTGTTGCCTCCTCCTCCTACTTCGCTTCCTCCTCTACCACCTCCTCATCCAGTCAGCGTAACACCTTCGACCACCACAGCAGGGGAAACGACAGCAGGCAGTTTTGAAACTCATCTGTTTGGGGGAAAAACCCACACTGCGCAGGAGCTGTGGACGGGCATGGAACAACAGACCGATGTGTGGTTGGTGCCTGCTGAGCCTTAAACCTGGCCTGGTGGTGTGCGATAACGGGTGAAATCTCGTGGCAGCACTGGGGCTAGCCAGTTTGACGCACATCCCTTGCCTGGTGCATGTGCTGAATTTGGTGGTGCAGAGGTTCCTGATATGTCAGAGCTGCTGCAGATAGTGCAGGCCGTCTGTAAGCGCTTTCGTGTTCTCGCCGTCTGCGCTGCAGCGTAAACTTCAGCCTTCCCGATCCCCGCCTCATATGCAACATACCGACAAGGTGGAACTCCGCCTTGCATATGCTGGAGTGAATGTTCGAGCAGCAGCAGGCGATAGTGGAGTTTCAGCTGCAGCAGCGCACGGGTGAGTCGCTCTACGGAACAACACCACTTCACACCAACCAGTGGGCCTCCATACGGGACGTGTGTGCTGTTTCGAGTACTCCACCAACATGGCCAGGTGCCGATGACGCCTAGTCCTAGTTTGCTAATTTGCCTTATATGTATATACAGCTAAACCTGCTAATAACCTTAATACAGTTCCTATGTTTATGTGTTAAAACAAAAGCAGAGTTATTTACTGTGACATCATGTTTTGGATGTCATATAACTGTTATATTTTTGTGTTCACAGAAGCAGAAAAAAGATAATATGCCTTTAAGATTAATTTTGTAATGTAAGGTAAATTCAGTGACACAACAGAACAACAGAAAGCATAGTGTTTAATCTGTTGTTGCTGGGCAGAAGTCCTAGACCAATCAATGCCAGCTTCTCACACAGCAAGAGTTTTCACCAATCACAGCCAGCCTCACACACAGCCTGTCTGGGAATTCCTCTATCAGGAGCTGCTGAATCATTACTCACCAGAGAGAGGAGCTGAACAGACACACAGTTCCAGTCAGAGTCCAGTTTTATGAGAACAAGAGGCCAAAATAGGTATTTAGAACAGTTATATAAGGTTCATATTGTTAGTATTGTGATTGGAACTGTATACGAACCAGTTATATATGTGTTTACTTACAGTTTCACCAAATCAAATAGCAAGCATACAGATTCCATATTGGCAATCCAAATTGCATACAACCATACAAGATCATACTCGACCAATCTGCAAATAGTCACTGCTAACTGCATACTGAAAATTGCGACAATTCAGCAAGTAGAACTATTAGTTCGACCTCAGATATACCTCTCAGAGAGATCATTAAGTGCTTACAATAACTTAAAGTGAGAGTACAGATACTGAATGTCACGAGGGTATCAAGAGCCACGTCTGACTCCGTTATACCCAGGTCAGGAAGGTCGCAGCGGGTGGCTGCGCGCTCTATACTAAAGATCATGGTGTTTCTTAGTTATTGTTTTCTGTGTTTGCCTTGCTATCCTTTTTGTCTCTCTCAGGGATCCGTAGCTTCTCCTCCTCAGCTGTTTCGTGTCTGCCACTCCCTACCTCCTTATATTCTCCCTCACACTTCTCTAGTTGCCAGTTATAGAGCTTCCTGCCTCGACATCTATACTGACCCCTCTGGAGTGGTTAATCCTGGTTGTTGTTCCTGTGTGCTACCCTCCGGATCCCTGTTTGGCTTATTGTTGTCTCCTGTTGTCGGGCCCACCTGGGAATATATGTTGCGTCTGTGTTGTCTGTCCTCCCCTTGGTGTTTTCCCTTAGAGTTTAGTGGTGCGAACTAGTGTTCCCATCGCCCTGTTCACTACCTAGGGCCTCAGCTCAGGGAAAGCCAGGGCTTTAGGCACGTGATCGGCGACGGGTGAGGAACCCGTCTAGGGACGTCAGGGCAGCCAGGTGCAGCCGCCGAGGTGAGTCAGGGGTCACCATCTTCCCTCTCACTTGGGCAGGGCCTTCCTCGTTCCCTCCCTCTGGTCACGTATGTGATAGCCACGCCGACCGTGATATTATAACTGGCCCTTACTTTTTTGAGAAAAAAAAAAGAAAAGAATTTTTTAATTTTTTGTTTGTTGTTTTTTTTTTCTCTCTCTACTTAAAATCCAATATGGATCCTATTGATGCCTTGTCAGAACAGCTTCAAGGCCTGTCTTTGAGGGTGGCAGGATTGAAGTCGTCTGTCCTCCAACAACAGCAGCAAATGCAGCAGACCGCACCCCCAGCGGTTGCTATGGGTAACCAGGTTGTCACTGAACCCAAGGTTGCTCTTCCCGACAGATTTTCTGGGGGAAGGGACAAATTTGCAACGTCCGTGAGGCCTGCAAATTATATTTTAAGTTGCGCCCTTACTCCTCAGGTCATGAAGAACAGCGGGTTGGGATTGTCATTTCCCTGCTTCAAGGGGGTCCGCAATCCTGGGCGTTCTCGATACCCCCCCTGGTTCTCGGCTCTTTCGGTCAGTGGGAGGGATTTTTATTGGGGCTTTGGGTCTCATATATGATGGACCCTGACCGAGTCGCCCTGGCTGAGACGAAGTTACGGAGACCTCCTACATGGGAGATCGGTCAGCAGGAGGGGGGAATATTGCTCAGGAGTGTTCCCGTAGGTGGGCTACGGATACTCAGTGGAACGACCCGGCTCTCATGAGTCAGTTCTGCTCTGGGTTATCTGAAAGGGTTAAGGATGCACTGGCGCTGTATGAGACCCCCCTTTCCCTTGATGCTGTTATGTCCCTCTCTATCAGAATAGATAGACGTCTTAGGGAGAGATCGAAAATTCCGGAGCAATTGGTTACCTCTCCCAAGCAACAGTCAGCCTGTACTGACTTAGATGAGCCTATGCAGCTAGGCGGAACTTCTCGTCAGGTCCGTCCTCCCGAGATTCGCCGTAGGGGGGGGGCTTGTTTTTTCTGTGGGGGGAGGGGTCATTTCATTAATGTCTGTCCCTCCTTTCTCAAAAACAAAAGACCGTCGGAAAACTACTAACCCCGGGCTGTGCGGAGGATGTCAGCCGGGGGGTATACGTTTCCTCCATACGAACATCTCAATTTGTGTTACCAGCGGTCATTGTTTTTGGTGTTAAGACGGAGTCTATTTCTGTTTTTCTAGACAGTGGAGCAGGGGTAAACTTGATTGATGCCCATTTTGCCCGCACTATGGGTTTGTCTCTCTGTACGCTGCAGAGACCTATTCCCGTATTCGCTATAGATTCTGCTCCTCTGTCTCAGAGAAACCTCACCCACATTGTTCGTAATTTACACCTTCGGGTAGGGGACCACCATATTGAGTGTCTTTCATGTTACGTTCTGGAGGGCCTTCCCTCTCCGGTGGTATTGGGTCTTCCCTGGTTGGTAGCGCACAATCCAGTGGTGGATTGGCAGGCCAGGGAGATATTGGAGTGGAGTGAGCATTGCAGAGAGAATTGCTTAAATAACAATTGCTTAATCGCCTCCATAGCTTCCCTACCTACATTTATTTCGGACTTTGAGGACGTTTTTTCTGAAAAGGGTTGTCAGAAACTACCACCTCATCGTCCTTATAATTGCCCGGTTAACCTGATTCCCGGGGCAAAATTACCCAAGTCCAGGTTGTATAATCTTTCGGGTCCCGAGAGACAAGCCATGAAAGATTATATCTCCGAGAGTCTGGCTAAGGGACACATCAGACCCTCTTCTTCACCCGTGGCTGCAGGGTTTTTCTTTGTTAAAAAGAAAGATGGGGGCCTGCGTCCTTGCTTAGATTTCCGTGAGTTAAACCAGATAACCATCCGTGACCCATACCCTCTTCCTCTCATTCCTGACCTTTTTAATCAGATTGCGGGTGCTAAGTGGTTCTCCAAACTTGATCTTAGGGGGGCCTACAATCTGATTCGTATCAGGGAAGGGGATGAGTGGAAGACAGCTTTTAACACCCCTGAGGGGCATTATGAAAATCTTGTTATGCCTTTCGGTCTGACCAATGCCCCTGCTGTCTTCCAACATTTCGTTAATGATATTTTTAGTCATCTCATCGGCAGGTTTGTAGTCATATACCTAGATGATATCTTAATTTATTCGGCTGATCTGAAAACACATGAGGTGCATGTCAGGCAAGTACTGCAGGTCCTACGGACGAATAAATTATATGCGAAAATGGAAAAATGTGTCGGCGCTGTTCAGGAATTACAGTTCCTGGGATATCTATTATCTGCTTCTAGGTTTCGCATGGATCCTGGGAAGGTCCAGGCAATTTTAGATTGGGGATCTTCCTGAGAACCTTAAAGCCCTCAACGTTTTTAGGGTTGCGCTAATTTCTATAGAAAGTTCATAAAAATTATTCAGTGATCGTTAAACCCCCTTACCGACATGACTAGAAGGGGACGGATTTTTCCAAATGGTCTGACGCCGCCTAAAGATGCACTTTCCTCTCTAAAGGAGAGGTTTTACCTCGGCACCTGTTCTAATTCAACCTGATGTCTCCCAGCCTTTTATTGTCGAGGGTAGATGCGTCAGAGGTGGGAGTGGGAGCTGTATTGTCTCAGGGTCCGTCTCCTGGCAAATGGCGTCCCTTGCGCTTTCTTTTCCAAAAAATTATCTTCTGCAGAGAAGAATTATGATCTTGGAAATAGGGAACTGTTGGCGATTAAACTGGCGCTTGAAGAGTGGCGTCACTTCTTAGAGGGAGCAATCCACCCCGTCACGGTGATTACGGATCACAAGAACCTTCTGTACCTACAATCGGCTAAACGTCTCACCCCTAGACAAGCTAGGTGGTCGCTATTCTTTACCAGATTTAACTTTGTAATCGCCTATCGTCCTGGGGCAAAAAATACCAAGGCAGACGCATTATCTCGTAGTTTCCCTGGAGGGGGTAATGTTTGTGATCCGGTACCTATTTTACAAAGAGGAGTGGTTGTCTCTGCTGTACACTCTGTTCTAGAGGGAAAGGTGTTAGAGGCTCAGGGGGACAGCCCCGGCCTCTTGCCCCTCAGAGAAATTGTTTGTACCGTTAAACCTGCGTCTTGAATTATTAAAAGAACATCATAATTCGGCACTTGCTGGACACCCGGGTAGTAAAGCAACCTTGGAGCTTTTATCTCGTTGTTTTTGGTGGCCAAGGTTGCTTCAGGATGTAATGGATTTCGTGTCTACTTGTTCTACTTGTGCACGCGCGAAAGTCTCTCATACACGTCCAGCAGGGTCTTTATTGCCACTTTTCATTCCCAATAGGCCATGGACACATCTGTCTATGGATTTCATCACTGACTTACCGTTGTCGGCGGGTAAAACAGTTATCTTGGTAGTAGTAGACAGGTTTAGCAAAATGGTACACTTTATTGCGCTACCCGCACTTCCTAATGCTAAAACTCTCGCTCAGGTGTTTATCAGTGAAATCGTGAAGCTTCACGGGGTCCCTTCCGATGTGGTTTCGGATCGGGGAACCCAGTTTATTTCTAAGTTTTGGAAAGCTTTTTGTTCCCGTTTGGGGGTTCACTTGTCCTTTTCCTCAGCTTTCCATCCTCAGTCGAATGGACAGACTGAGCGTACCAACCAAAACCTAGAAACATATTTAAGGTGTTTTGTGTCTGAAAACCAAGAGTTGTGGTCATCATACTTACCGTTAGCTGAGTTTGCCATAAATAATCATTATCAGGAGTCCACTGGCAAGTCACCATTCCTTGGTGCATACGGTTTTCATCCCCAATTTTGTACTTTCAAAGAGGGGGGGGTCTTCTGGGGTTCCCGAAGAGGAAAGGTTTTCTTCATCTCTTTCATCGGTATGGCAGAAGGTGCAAGTTAACTTGAAAAAGATGAGTGGTAAATATAAATGCATGGCCGATAAGAAACGGTCGCCAGGTCCGGACCTAGGAGTGAATGACTATGTGTGGTTGTCTACTAGGAATATTAAGTTGAAGGTTCCTTCTTGGAAACTGGGTCCTAGGTTCATTGGTCCCTATAAAATAGTAGCCGTCATTAACCCTGTGGCTTTTCGCCTGGAGCTACCTCAGACTTTTAAGATCCATAACGTCTTCCATAAATCGTTACTCAAGAAGTATGTTCCACCTCTAGAACCATCGCCGCTGCCACCTCCTCCTGTTATTGTGGATGGTAATCTGGAGTTTCAAATAGCCAGAATTGTTGATTCTCGTCGGGTCCGCCGCTCTCTTCAGTATCTTGTGCATTGGAGGGGTTACGGTCCCGAGGAAAGAATGTGGGTTCCAGCGTCAGAGGTAAACGCCAACAGGTTAATTCAGACTTTCCATGCCTCTCATCCGGAGAGACCTGGTCCTGAGTGTCCGGAGGCCCCTCGTGAAAGAGGGGGTACTGTCACGAGGGTATCAAGAGCCACGTCTGACTCCGTTATACCCGGGGTCAGGAAGTCGCAGCGGGTGGCTGCGCGCTCTATATCTAAAGATCATGGTGTTTCTTAGTTATTGTTTTCTGTGTTTGCCTTGCTATCCTTTTTGTCTCTCTCAGGGATCCGTAGCTTCTCCTCCTCAGCTGTTTCGTGTCTGCCACTACCTACCTCCCTATATCCTCCCCTCACACTTCTCTAGTTGCCAGTTATAGAGCTTCCTGCCTGGACATCTATACTGACCCACTGGAGTGGTTAATCCTGGTTGTTGTTCCTGTGTGCTACCCTCCGGATCCCTGTTTGGCTTATGTGTCTCCTGTTGTCGCCCGCCTGGGAATATATGTTGAGTCTGTGTTGTCTGTCCTCCCCTTGGTGTTTTCCCTTAGAGTTAGTGGTGCGGACTAGTGTTCCCATCGCCCTGTTCTCACTACTAGGGCTCAGCTCAGGGAAAGCCAGGGCTTTAGGCACGTGATCGGCGTACAGGTGAGGAAACCCATCTAGGGACGTCAGGGCAGCCAGGTGCCAGCCGCCAGGTGAGTCAGGGGTCACCATCTTCCCTCTCACTTGGGCAGGGCCTTCCTCGTTCCCTCCCTCTGTGTCACGTATGTGATAGCCACGCCGACCGTGATACTGAAGAGCGAAATATATCCACCATTTTATGTTGAATGACAAAATCGAACAGTTGAACCACCATCTTTATGCATAACGCCATTTTGTGGTATCTTTTCAACACGTGTTTGACATGGACTATCTGCTGCGGAGGCGGCAGTGTTATTTTTGGAGAAAGTTGAAGTTAATAAAGAAGTTTTTTGAAGCATTTGGTGTGCTCTTCAAACCAACTGTTTCCATAAGACGACACTAGAGCAATTACAGAGTAATAGACAGTCTGGTTAGACTAAAAGTCAGAGATATCAAAATTCTTCTAATCCCACAGCGCAAAAGGCACTTCATAGGGATGCGTCTGCCACAGGTTAGCATGGCCGAATGTGGAAAAGCTTTGTCAGCACTACCACAACAACCAGCACCACCAGCTGATACGGAACGGCTTAGCAGGAGGCAGCATTTCACCAACATGGTGAAACAGTTACGTGTGCACCTGCCTACATGTACTGACAGATGGGTCTGCCCCATTCAACTTCTGGTCTCCTAAATTGGGCACATGGCCTGAGCTTGCCCTTTACGTCTTTGATGTGCTGGCTTGCCCTGCAGCAAGTGTATTGTCCGAGCGTGTGTTTAGCATGGCAGGGGGGTAATCACAGACAAGCGGAGCAACCTGTCCACAGCCAACGTGGACAAGCTCACGTTCATTTAAGTGAACCAGGATATGGATCCCACAGGACTTGGTCCGTACCTTGTACTGAGTAGACAAGTATACCGGCCGCACCCAGCCATTGTTATACTCCAGCGCACTTTCTCTTTGCATTCTCCTTTCTATTTCCCAATGTTTTGTGGTCTTCCCAAATTTATAAAAAATAAATAAATAAAGGAATAAAAAAAAAAAAAAAAAAAAACTGTGTTGGCTACCTCCTCCACTGCCACTTCCACCTACACCGCCTCCTCAACCTCCTACTCACTTTGACATTCCACCTCCTAGTTCAAGATTATAATTTTTTCTTTTTCTATTCTGTTATTTTACGTTATTTCCCTATCCACATTTGTTTGCAGGGCAATTGTCATGCTCTTACCCCCATTTGCTTCCTTTTGCAGCCCTCTTGCCCTTACTGCGACTATTTTACAGCCATTTTAGTACACCAAAGTTCAGGTCTCCATTGACTTCAATGGGGTTCGAGTTTGGGTCCCGAACCGACCTTTGACCAAAGTTCGGCCGAACCCTGCAAACCCGAACATCCAAGGGTCTCCGCTCATCCCTATTAATAAGACCAATTGAAAAAAAGATTTTTAGCTCAAAATAAGGATAATGCAATAAAAAATAAAATTGCCGCCAATGGTGTACATAGCTTCTGCATATTTTGAAATCCGTAGCAAGCTCTATCTGCTCCAAAAAAGTGACCAATTAAATTCTAGCCATTACAAAAGGATTAAATTCCTGTTTTATCCGCATGAATATAGTGCAGATTTTCATTATAGATGC
Source organism: Bufo bufo (assembly GCF_905171765.1). Lineage (NCBI taxonomy): Eukaryota > Metazoa > Chordata > Amphibia > Anura > Bufonidae > Bufo > Bufo bufo. Next base: position 143,383,448 of record NC_053390.1, on the reverse strand, counting down.
CATTGTCTTTTTCAACAACAAATCATCCTTGCATAATATAGCCTTTGCTAAGAAATAAAATATATTGCAACGGTTGGTATCACACATAGCTTTTTTTTGGCATTTTTGAGATTTTCATGGAAGTATATGAAAAAAATGTTATGCACAAGACAATCAGGTATTTTGTTGAAAGTGTTTTTCCACCCTTGAGATACATTTTTCTTGTGTTAATGAATTTCTTTTCAAATTTACAGCATACACTAGGTTTGGAGGGTTTTTCCCTCGTTGCCTGTTTTTTATCTCCCATTAGAACTCCATTGGGCTTTTTTTTTTTTTTTTTTTTTTGAAGTTTCAAAAAATGTATGTGCAATGTATGTTGGTGTTTTGACTATTTGCATGGTTGTTTTTATTAACAATTGCAACAATGTCAATGCTCCTAGGCATAAATTACTCCAAAATGTTGTACAAGGTGGCACATTTCTGGAGAAGTCCTCTGAACAAAGCTCGAGAAAAGGTGTGTGGCTTCCTTGAAATTGGGTGTGGCTTCATGTGAAAGGGGTGTGGCCTAATATGCAACATTTAGCATAAAACTTGTGCCGCAAATCTCAAACTAAGGCTTCTTTCACACTTATGTTATTAGTTCCAGATCTCGGCTTGCCTGAGCTCTCTGGACTATATTTGCCGGGTAGTGGCCGGTAGCATATGACAATGCCAGACCCAGAGAACTAATAATGCTTGTGTCAAATTAGCCTAAGCCAAGCAGTAGTTGGTGCAGAGTTAGACAAATGGGATTAGTAAATCTGAACCTAACTGCATGAGTTGGTAAGATGGTGACAGCGTGACATAGATATCGAGACAGACAGCGACATAAATAAATAGACAGATAGATAATAAGATGGATAGAGAGAGAGAGATGATGACCCAGAAACGGACATCTCAGTAAGAAACATTCCCAAACATTACCAAATACAACTGATGCAACACCAGGAAGGGAAAAAAAAAACATATTTAGGCCACATTCATATACATGTTTAAAGTGATGCGGTAGTTTGTTCCAGCAGAGGATTTAACATATCTGGAATAGCCAGAAACCGCCCTACACTGCGGGGTACCGCTGGATTCCCATTATCTATAATGGGGATCCAGAAGCTTTCCATCATAAAAACTGTCTGAAATCTGTCATTTATGCTGGAAAGAAGCTGTCGGATCACCATGTGCAACGCCCTAATCCCAGCATCTGGGGTATCCCTTGCCTCTTAATAGGTTTTTACGATATATGTCCCTCTTACAGAGCAAGTAGTCGTGACGCCAGTTGCATTTAAGCAATGAGGACATGAAGTCCCCTTTGTAGATGGTAGTGTTGGCACCCAGGTGTAGGATTTCCAGAGTGGTGTAGAGTGACCTACAATCTCTCTGAAGGTGTTGTATGCACGTGTCACGGTGCTCCTACCTGGATATCATGGGATCCCAGATGGGGTCAAAGGAAGCAGTGCAAAAAGGGATGAATAACTTGGATGATGGAGGAATAATTGAGTTCGGACTGGTGTATAGTTCAACTGCAGCTTTACTTTGCATAAACGTTAATCAAGGAACAATCTTCCAAACTTTCCTTGGTCATCAGCAGGGTTTTGGCTTGAGTTCAAACACTTCTGCAACAATCTCAGCCTGCTATACAGTAGCTTTCTCAGCTCTGCAATGTTAGCTGGATTAAATAGGAAACTTTTCCTCTTCTGCTTTAACTAATCTTAGCTTCTTGTAGTCTGTCTCTTACTTTATCTTGATCCAGGGAGGAAACTTCCCTCCTGGCTTCAGGGGCTTGTAGCTGGGGCCTCTGGGCCCAGCAGAGCGGAACGTGCTCTGCTGGCAGATACACAGCCTTCCCCTTACAGGGGCTTCTCTCAACACCAAGCTGTCCCCACGGAGGGGAGGGCTATGACTGCCTTCACTAGCTCAGTAAACTCCTCCCTCTCTAGAGAGGGAATAGAATGGAAGGGGTTCCATTCTAGGTAACTCAGCTTGCCAGAAATGCCACCATCTGCTGGTGAGCAGGCACATTACATGTAAACCAGTTACTAAACCATAAATACTTTTACACAGTGTGCAGGACCTAGGATAATTCATGGGGTACACCCTTAAAGGGAACCTGTCATCTTCAGTTTAGCTATTAAACTTATCCTTTCTAAATGTTTATTGTGTTTCCCCAGTCATTTAAATCACAATTAGAATTAATCTGCTGCCGATTTAGCTAACCATCTTTTCTTTATTTCCCGCCATCTATGCAAATGTGCATAAAAGAGTCATATCTTACGTCTCTCAACCGAGAAGAGTCATATCTTCATGGAAGTCAAGCTCCTCAGCTCTGCCTCAGAAACGCCCCATTTTGATGTAATCTCGCGCATGCACATTATTCTTAACATTAAAAACGAGGTTGCGTCGGGATTGGAACGCAACCACGTGAGCTACGTAGTGCCCTGTGTAATGCTCAGTCCCCTATTTCCTTCCGCAGATAAGATAAGAAAAGGAGCCACTTCCTAAACTAATAAGTAAGTTTGCTCTATCTCATAGCGATTTACCCATGGTCCTGATACCCAGTAATATGTTCGCATGATTTTCCTTTATTTCACTCAATCTGCTGGGTAAAGGCAATTGCGACATGGGCGCAATTTCAGATGCGATTTTGAGCGGAAGATGCATTAATATGGTTGTCAGTCAATGTATAGGGGAGGGAAATAGGCGCTGATGGTGTGAGGGGAAGTAATTAACCACCTCAGCCCCCAGTGCTTAAACACCCTGAAAGACCAGGCCACTTTTTACACTTCTGACCTACACTACTTTCACCGTTTATTGCTCGGTCATGCAACTTACCACCCAAATGAATTTTACCTCCTTTTCTTCTCACTAATAGAGCTTTCATTTGGTGGTATTTCATTGCTGCTGACATTTTTACTTTTTTTGTTATTAATCGAAATTTAACGATTTTTTTGCAAAAAAATGACATTTTTCATTTTCAGTTGTAAAATTTTGCAAAGAAAACGACATCCATATAGAAATTTTGCTCTAAATTTATAGTTCTACATGTCTTTGATAAAAAAAAAATGTTTGGGTAAAAAAAAAATGGTTTGGGTAAAAGTTATAGCGTTTACAAACTATGGTACAAAAATGTGAATTTCCGCTTTTTGAAGCAGCTCTGACTTTCTGAGCACCTGTCATGTTTCCTGAGGTTCTACAATGCCCAGACAGTACAAACAACACCCCACAAATGACCCCATTTCTGAAAGTACCACACCCTAAGGTATTCGCTGATGGCATAGTGAGTTCCATAGAACTTTTTATTTTTTGTCACAAGTTAGCGGAAAATGATGATTTTTTTTTTTTTTTTTTTTCTTACAAAGTCTCATATTCCACTAACCTTGTGACAAAAAAATAAAAAGTTCTATGAACTCACTATGCCCATCAGCGAATACCTTGGGGTCTCTTCTTTCCAAAATGGGGTCACTTGTGGGGAGTTATACTGCCCTGGCATTCTAGGGGCCCAAATGTGTGGTAAAGAGTTTGAAATCAAATTCAGTAAAAAATGACCCTGTGAAATCCGAAAGGTGCCTCTTTGGAATATGGGCCCCTTTGCCCACCTAGGCTGCCAAAAAAGTGTCACACATCTGGTATCCCCGTACTCAGGAGAAGTTGAGGAATGAGTTTTGGGCTGTCTTTTTTACATATACCCATGCTGGGTGAGATAAATATCTTGGTCAAATGAAACTTTGTATAAAAAAATGGAAAAGTTGTCTTTTGCCAAGATATTTCTCTCACCCAGCATGGGTATATATAAAAATGACACCCCAAAACACATTCCCCACCTTCTCCTGAGTACGGAGATACCAGATGTGTGACACTTTTTTGCAGCCTAGGTGGGCAAAGGGGCCCATATTCCAAAGAGCACCTTTCGGATTTCACTCATCATTTTTTACAGAATTTGATTTCTAACTCCTTACCACACATTTGGGCCCCTAGAAGCCAGGGCAGTATAAACTACCCCACAAGTGACCCCATTTTGGAAAGAAGACACCCCAAGCTATTCGTGAGGGGCATGGCGAGTTCCTAGAATTTTTTATTTTTTGTCACATGTTAGTGGAAAATGATGATTTTTTTTTTTTTTTTTTTTCATACAAAGTCTCATATTCCACTAACTTGTGACAAAAAATAAAAACTTCCATGAACTCACTATGCCCATCAGCGAATACCTTGGGGGTCTCTTCTTTCCAAAATGGGGTCACTTGTGGGGTAGTTATACTGCCCTGGCATTCTAGGGGCCCAAATGTGTGGTAAGGAGTTTGAAATCAAATTCTGTAAAAAATGACGAGTGAAAATCCGAAAGGTGCTCTTTGGAATATGGGCCCCTTTGCCCCACCTAGGCTGCAAAAAAGTGTCACACATCTGGTATCCCCGTACTCAAGAGAAGTTGAGGAATGTGTTTGGGGTGGTCTTTTTACATATACCCATGCTGGGGTGAGATAAATATCTTGGTCAAATGACTACTTTGTATAAAAAATGGGAAAAAGTTGTCTTTTGCCAAGATATTTCTCTCACCCAGCATGGGTATATGTAAATGACACCCCAAAACACATTCCCCACCTTCTCCTGAGTACGGAGAGATACAGATGTCGTGGACACTTTTTTGCAGCCTAGGTGGGCAAAGGGGCCCATATTCCAAAGAGCCACCTTTCGGATTTCAACTCGTCATTTTTTACAGAATTTGATTTCAAACTCCTTACCACACATTTGGGCCCCTAGAATGCCAGGGCAGTATAACTACCCCACAAGTGACCCCATTTTGGAAAGAAGACACCCCAAGGTATTCCGTGAGGGGCATGGCGAGTTCCTAGAATTTTTTATTTTTGTCACAAGTTAGTGGAAAATGATGATTTTTTTTTTTTTTTTTTTTTTCATACAAAGTCTCATATTCCACTAACTTGTGACAAAAAATAAAAACTTCCATGAACTCACTATGCCCATCAGCGAATACCTTGGGGTCTCTTCTTTCCAAAATGGGGTCACTTGTGGGGTAGTTATACTGCCCTGGCATTCTAGGGGCCCAAATGTGTGGTAAGGAGTTTGAAATCAAATTCTGTAAAAAATGACGAGTGAAATCCGAAAGGTGCTCTTTGGAATATGGGCCCCTTTGCCCACCTAGGCTGCAAAAAAGTGTCACACATGTGGTATTGCCGTACTCAGGAGAAGTTGAGGAATGTGTTTTGGGTGTCTTTTTACATATACCCATGCTGGGTGAGATAATATCTTGGTCAAATGACAACTTTGTATAAAAAAATGGGAAAAGTTGTCTTTTTGCCAAGATATTTCTCTCACCCAGCATGGGTATATATAAAATGACACCCCAAAACACATTCCCCCCCTTCTCCTGAGTACGGAGATACCAGATGTGTGACACTTTTTTGCAGCCTAGGTGGGCAAAGGGGCCCATATTCCAAAGAGCACCTTTCGGATTTCACAGGTCATTTTTTGCTGATTTGATTTCAAACTCCTTACCACCACATTTGGGCCCCTAGAATGCCAGGGCAGTATAACTACCCCACAAGTGACCCCATTTTGGAAAGAAGAGACCCCAAGGTATTCGCTGATGGGCATAGTGAATTCATGGAAATTTTTTTTTTTTGTCACAAGTTAGTGGAATAGGAGACTTTGTATGAAAAAAAAAAAAAAAAAATCATCATTTTCACTAACTTGTGACAAAAAAATAAAAAATTCTAGGAACTTGCCATGCCCCTCACGGAATACCTTGGGGTGTCTTCTTTCCAAAATGGGGTCACTTGTGGGGCAGTTATACTGCCCTGGCATTTTCCAGGGGCCTTAATGTCTGGTAAGTAGGTAAATGACCTGTGAAATCTGAAAAGGTGCTCTTTGGAAGTGGGCCCCTTTGCCAGCTAGGCTGCAAAAAAGTGTCACACATCTGGTATCTCCGTACTCAGGAGAAGGTAAAGGAATGTGTTTTGGGGTGTCATTTTACATATACCCATGCTGGGTGAGAGAAATATCTGGCAAAAGACAACTTTTCCATTTTTTTTATACAAAGTTGGCATTTGACCAAGATATTTATCTCACCCAGCATGGGTATATGTAAAATGACACCCCAAAACATATTCCCCCAACTTCTGCTGAATACGGAGATACCACATGTGTGACACTTTTTTGCAGCCTAGGTGGGCAAAGGGGGCCCAAATTCCTTTTAGGAGGGCATTTTTTAGACATTTGATACCAGACTTCTTCTCACGCTTTGGGGCCCCTAAAATGCCAGGGCAGTATAAATACCCCACATGTGACCCCATTTTGGAAAGAAGACACCCCAGGTATTCAATGAGGGGCATGGCGAGTTCATTGAAAAAAAAAAATTTTGGCACAAGTTAGCGGAAATTGATTTTTTGGATTTTGTTCTCACAAAGTCTCCCTTTCCGCTAACTTGGGACAAAAAATTTCAATCTTTCATGGACTCAATATGCCCCTCAGCGAATACCTTGGGGTGTCTTCTTTCCAAAATGGTGTTATTTGTGGGGTGTTTGTACTGCCCTGGCATTTGAGGGTCTCCGCAATCATTACATGTATGCCCAGCATTAGGAGTTTCTGCTATTCTCCTTATATGAGCATACGGGTAATGAGATTTTTTTTTTCCGTTCAGCCTCTGGGCTGAAGAAAAAAATGAAACGGCACAGATTTCTTCATTCGCATCGATCAATGTGGAATGAAAAAATCTCTGCCAAAAAAAGAAAAGGAGGGGAAAAGGCGTCTGCCAGGACATAGGAGCTCGCCCAACATCCATACCCACTTCAGCTCGTATGCCCTGGCAAACCAGATTTCTCCATTCACATCAATCGATGTGGATGAATAAATCATTGCCGGGATTTTTTTTTTTTATATATACAAAAGTGTTTGCCAAAGTATATGAACACCGCCACCTCCTCAGCTCATATGCCTCGGCAAACATATCTTTACTGCTGAGGAGAAATCTCGTCTTGCAGCGCCGCATACACCGACTTGCGTGTAATCTGACAGCAGCACAATGCTTCTGTCCGAATGCACATCAGTGCTGCAGCTGGTCCATCGGTTGGTCCACCTGGAAGGTAAAAAAAACAAAACAAAAAAAGAAAATACCAGGCCGCAAAGCAATAACTTTATTAACTTTAGAACAGAACATATTAACTTTTTTAGAAACTTTTTTAACTTTTTTACTTACCGGTAATTTTTTTTTTGTTTAGTTTTTTTTACCTTTATAGAACAAACCTCTCCTTCCCCATGGGACAATGTGCAAAGCGCAAATCGCCCAAAGATGTGGCGAAGTACGTTATGCACTTTATCCCAGGTGAAAGGAGAGGTTTTTGCAGCAGCTGAGAGTAAAAGGGCCCTAATAGCCCTGTGTGCCTGTCCTGTGAGATGCAATCCCTATGCTAGGTGTACCTGTGTGTGGTACTTCCGGAAACACTCTCCATAGCATAGGGCAGGGTGGTCAGCACAGTCAGGACAGAAATAGCGGGTGTCACGCCTTATTCCACTCCTGCTACAGACACGACATCTTTTTCGGGGTGACGGTTGGGTTGAGGTACCAGGAACGACACTGGGGAAATGTCGCTCGTGTAGACGGCTAACTACACTGGGGATGGGGCCACGGAACCTCCTGGGTAAAGGAGGTTCTCGTGATCTCTTCCTGGAATTTGAGGAAAGATCGTGTTCTCCCAGCCTTACTGTAGAGAACAAAACTATTGTACAGCGCCAATTGAATTAAATATACAGACACCTTCTTATACCAGCGTCTGGTTCTGCGGGAAACTAAATACGGAGACAACATCTGGTCATTGAAGTCCACCCCTCCCATGAGCGCATTATAGTCGTGGACACAGAGGGGCTTTTCAATGACACGGGTTGCTCGCTCAATTTGGATTGTCGTGTCTGCGTGAATGGAGGAGAGCATGTAAACGTCACGCTTGTCTCTCCATTTCACCGCGAGCAGTTCTTCGTTACACAAGGCAGCCCTCCTCCCCCCTTGCAAGACGGGTGGTTACAAGCCGTTGGGGGAAGCCCACGCGACTAGTTCGCGCGGTGCCACAGGCGCAAATCCGTTCTAGAAACAAATGCCTAAAGAGGGCCACACTTGTGTAAAAATTGTCCACATAATGATGGTACCCCTTGCCGAATAAGGGTGACACAAGTCCCAGACTGTCTTCCCACTGCTCCCCCAGGTAGTCAGGGCAACCGACCGGCTCCAGGGTCTGATCTTTTCCCTCATAGACACGAAATTTGTGGGTATAGCCTGTGGCCCTTCACAGAGCTTATACAATTTGACCCCATACCGGCACGCTTGCTTGGGATGTACTGTTTGAAGCCAAGGCGCCCGGTAAAATGTATTAGGGACTCGTCTACGCAGATGTTTTGCTCGGGGGTATACAAATCTGCAATTTTCTGGTTGAAATGGTCTATGAGGGGCCGAATTTTGTGGAGCCGGTCAAAAGCTGGGTGGCCTCTGGGACGGGAGGTGGTGTTGTCGCTAAAATGCAGGAAACGGAGGATGGCCTCAAATCGTGCCCTGGACATAGCAGCAGAGAACATGGGCATGTGATGAATCGGGTGCGTTTGACCAATATGACCGCAATCATGCTTTTTTGTCAGGCCCATGTGAGGAGAAGGCCCAAAAAAATTTTAATTTCGGAAACTTGGACTGGTTTCCACCGGAAAGGCTGGGCATAAAAGCTTCCCGGGTTGGCGGATATAAATTGTGTGGCATACTGGTTGGTCCTCTGCCGACGACTAAGTCCAGAAGCTCCGCAGTCAAGAACAGCTCAAAAAATCCCAGGGCCGAACCGATTTGAGCCGTCTCAACCCGAACTCCAGACTGGGCGGTGAAAGGGGGAACTACAGTTGCGGCTGAAGTTGGTGACTGCCAATCAGGGTTTTGCCAGCACCTCAGGGATTCTAGGGGCTCTACGGGCCTGTCTTTGCGGTGGCTGCGACGGGGTAACTAGTGCACGTGCCACCGTACCAGCTTCAACTGCCCTTCTGGTGCTCGCCACGTCACCATGTTGTACGGCAGTGCTGGTACTAGGTCCAGGGAGGGCTGCGCTGCTGGTGTATGCCTCACCACGTGATCGGCAGCGACAGCCCCACTCTGCTTGCTCTTGAAGCGGATCCTGCTTAAACCTGTGGTCTAGCGACATGGGGCCGGGTACGCCTGGTGCTGCCAGGGACCTCCACCTCCTCGTCCGAACTTTGGGTCAGAGAGCCACTGCTTTCCACAGGTTCATATTCTGACCCGCTAGGTTCATCAGATGAGGGTTCCCACTCCTCATCCGACTGGGTCAGAATCCTGTAGGCCCTCTTCAGAAGAATACCCCCTGTTTGACATTTTGGACTACTAAATTTAGGGGTATTCCTGAGACTACCCAGAAAAAAAGCAAACCTGTCTTACAAAGGGGAGGCTAGCGAAGTACCGGAGGCCGCTGCGGTTGATAAAAAATATCAAAACTGATTTTTTTATCGCCGCAGTGCGTGGTAAAATGAATGTGCAGTGATCAAAAAATATATTTTTTTGTCACTGCGGTGGGGCGGGCGTGGGTGAACGCACGTGTGGGGCGACCGATCAGGCCTGATCGGGCAAACACTGCGTTTTTGGGTGGAGGGGCGAACTAAGTGACACTAATACTATTATAGATCTGACCGTGATCAGTTTTGATCACTTACAGATACTATAAAAGTACAAAATGCTGATTAGCGATACGCTATTCAGCGAATAAAAAGTGACTGCGGTGCGGTGGGGTGGGCGCTAACTGACGCTAACTACCTAACCAAGGGGCCTAAACTATCCCTAAAACCTAACAGCCAATACTAGTGAAAAAAAAAAAAGTGACAGTTTACACTGATCACTTTTTTTCCTTTCACTGGTGATTGACAGGGGGCGATCAAAGGGGTGATCAAAGGGTTAATTGGGGTGCAGGGGGGTGATCTGGGGCTAAGGTGTAGTGTTGGTGCTACTCACAGTTCAGTCTGCTCCTGTGCTGGATCCAACCGACGAAAAGGACCAGCACAGGAGCAGAGAAGCCATATAACAGATCATATTTACTAATATGATCTGTTATATGGCTTGTGATTGGATTTTTTTAAAAATCGCCAGCCTGCCAGCCAATGATCGTTGCTGGCAGGCTGGTGACGAACTTGTTCTTTAACTTTTGCCGGCCCGCGATGCGCATGCGCGGGCCGGCTTGGAGCGAAATCTCGCGTCTCGCGAGATGACGCGTATATGCGTGACTGTGCGCAGCGCTGCCACCTCCGGAACGCGAATCTGCGTTAGGCGGTCCGGAGGTGGTTAATTATGCTAATGAGCATAACGGCAGGAAAGCTTTAGGGGGCGATATATATTAGGATATGGGGGTCCAGAGAGGTTATGGATGGATTGCTTGAAACTCTCATGGTAGACAAGATTTGAGGTACCTTTAATTTAATATGTAAAAACATGGTGACAGGTCCCCTTTAAGGATAGTGGGGGTGCAGTGGTAATGCCACTCTCGGGCATTACACATGTATAGATACTCTATGAACAGATCACATTCTCAAGAGTCTTGAGTGGTTAAAAATGGCCTTATGTATTACAAATGTACAGCAAACACTCACACTCAAACCATTTTGGTTGATTAACAGCAAAAAGATACTGGCCTGTGATATTTCCCCTCTCCATTTTCCGTACATGTCTTGAGTAGAGATAAGCAAATTTTAAAAAAATTCGATTCGGCCTGTTCGCCGAATTTTTCAAAAAAATTTGGTTCAATACGGATTTATTTGCGGCGAATCGCGTAAAAAAAACGGCTATTTCCTGGCTGCAGAGAGCCTTTATAGTGGTGTAGGATAGGGATCGACCGATTATCGGTTTTACTGATATTATCGGCCGATATTCAGGATTTTGAACGTTATCGGTATCGGCATCTATTTTGCCGATATACCGTTAACGTATTGGGAACACAGAACGCACTGCTCTCAGCGCTCTCTGTGTTCCCTCAGCAGCACAGGGGAGAAGGAAGCAGTGTCTCCCTCCCCCTGTGCTGCTGCTGCCGCTGCAGCCAGTGACAGGAGAGAAGACAAGAGGAGGGGGAGGGGCTTGTGGCCGCTGCGCCACCAATGAAGATGAGACTTTCATTAATTCATATACAGGAGGCGGGAGCTGGCTGCAGAAATCACATAGCCGGCTCTCGACCTCTGAACGGTAGCTGCGGTCCGCGGCAGTTAACCCCTTAGGTGCCGCGGATCGCAGCTAACGCTCATAGAGGTCGGGAGCCAGCTATGTGATTCTGCAGCCAGCTCCCGCCTCCTGTATATGAATTAATGAAAGTCTCATCTTCATTGGTGGCGCAGCGGCCACAGCCCCGCACACTTCGCTAATTTGGGCAGTAACAGGGCCAAAAGTTTACTGACCAAATAACTTAAGTACTGTATAAACTCAGCCTTACAGGTCAATGTTAGCGCCAAGAAGAAGCGTACTCCTTTTACACCATCATCAGCTGATTCCACATAGATGTCTATAGAACCTGTTCTATTAAACGCGTATTATACAAGTAGAGCCCCCCGACTGAGTGGAGAGGGTGTCAGCAGTAAGTTTGTGTTGAAGTCACTGAATATTTTGCCCTTCCTCTGATCTGTCAGAACAATAACCCCCAAAAAATGGATCCTGTCTGTTAAGCATACGCCTTCACTCGTTGAGCGTTTGGTCAGTAATCCATCAGTATTGCTAATGCCAAAAAAAACGTAGGAGTGGATCCAGAACAGAGATGGCACGTGAATGAATATTTACATGTCTTCTATGTTTTGTACCCACTCCTGCTTTTGGCTACCAAATCACAAGCCAATTCTGATGGGACCATAAAGGCCTTAAAGATGCTACACAGACAGGATCCAATGTGCATCTCATTTTTTCCTTCCTTCTGACAGATTAGAAAGAAGGGTCAAATAAATGATGATGTCAGCCAGGCCTAAAGGCAAAATAGTGGGCCCAGTCATGAAGTGGGAAGGGTGGGAACAGCATGAGAAGTCCACAGAGTGGCCCTATGACATAGTGGTGAGGTGGAAGCAGCAAGAGGGAGGCCACAGAGAGGGCCCAATGACAGCAAGGAGGGGCAGCATCATCAGGAGGCCACAGAGTGGCAAGGTGACCTAGTGTAGAGGGTGGCATCAGCATGAGGGAGACCACAGAGTGGCAAGGGTGACGTAGTGGTGAAGGTGGCAGCAGCATGAGGAGACAACAGAGTGAAAAAGTGGACATAGTGTGGAGGTGGCAGCAGCATGAGGAAACCACAGAGTGGCAAGGTGACATAGTGAGGAGGTGGCAGCAGCATCAGGAGAACCACAGAGTGACCCGGTAACAGAGTGGGGAGGTGGGTGGCAATACCAGTACCAGCTGAAGATGGTGGGTGAAAGAAGGAGCACTTGGCATCAGATTTGTGGCATCAGCGGTGGCAGCATCAGAATAGTAGCTGAGGGCAGGTAGCTAGAAGAAACCGGTCTCTTTTGTCAAAGTGTTGGTGTGGCACCAAGAGATGATCTTGTCTGATGCATTCAGGCATTGGTGGGTGGAAATCCTGGTTGATGCCGACAGCCTGATTCATCTTGACAAAGGTCAGTCTCCTCCACATTTTGACTCGGAGGGACTCCCTGCCCTCCATCCCACGTGTGGAGCTGCCACGGTGTTCCGGGGTCCTCTGCTTCGTCTTCCTCATCGCCCTGTAGCTCCTCTGGCTGCTCCTCCTTTCCTGTCACCTGTGTGTAAAAACCACCTCTTTCTCTACACATTGCTTGTGCTCCAATGTCCTCCTCCTCCAGTTCAGCCCCCACAGGTCTCATATGGCCTTGAGATCTAGACACCACGTCTCTAGTCCCCTGACCAGCCAGATCTACCAGCATCTGTTCCGGGACATGAAGCAGTGGAATAAAGTTGTTCATCCTGTAGTCCTGGCAACTGACAAATAACGTGGTCTCCTCAAAGGGCCTGAGCAAACGGCAGGTGTCACGCATGAGCTGCCACTGGCTAACATCAAAGTTACACAGAGGAGTACTCCTGTCTGCTTGGATCCTCAAGAAATCGTTTATGGCCTTTCTCTGTTCGTATGGGTCGGTACAACATATGGAGGGTGGAATTCCAACAGGTGGAAACGACGCATATCAGCCTATGTTGGGGGATGCCATTCTGCCGCTGCAGATTAAGGAGGGTGTACGAATGGCTGAAGTGTATGCAAAGTTTTCTGCCCATTTTTAGGAGGGGTCCTGGGAGATGGGTGTAAGGACTCAGGGAACCGCTTGACCAACCAGATTGAACACGTGGCCATGGCAGGACTTCCGTTCGCGCCAGGCAAACATGTGCAGACGTTGTTCCCAGGACCAACGGCGTGACGACGTGGATGCGGAAGCCACGTCACCTGGCCAAGTTACTGGTGTGGCTGTATAGGAACCTCATTCACCCAGTGGGCCGTAAAGGATATGTATTGTCCCTGACCGTAGTTACAGCTCCACACGTCGGTACTGCCTTGCATTTTGGCAGACACCGACAGGCTCAAGTACTGGCCTACCTTATGTTCTACATGTGTGTGCAGGGCTGGTACTGCCTTTTTGGCAAAGAAATGATGGCTTGGGACTCTCCACCTCGGCTTGGCACAATCCATTAGTTCTCTGACAGGTGCAGAGTCTACCACTTGGAAAGGGAGGGACTGCAGCACCAGCAACTTGGACAGGAGCACAATCAGCTTCTGCGCCGTTGGATGAGTGCACGCATACTGTTGTCACTTGGCAATCGCTTTGGTGATCGATTGCTGACGGAATGTCTGACGAGGAGTAGGAGGAGCAGGTGCATCAGTACCAGCAGTTGATGGGAAGGACAGACAGCTCCTTTCGTGTGTGAGCCACTGGGTGGATGCAGTGGTTGCTGTAGCAGGCTGGTCCCACCACATCGGAGCCACGGTTCTCCCAGGCCATTTTTATGGTGACTAGTGATGAGCGGCATAGGCAATATTTGAATTCGTGATATTTTGTGAACTTTTAGCTGAATATTTGCCATAAATTTGCAAATTTGAAAATTCGCAATTGCAAAAATCGTCAATGTAATATGCACGTATTGTGCGCACAATTTCATTACCTATAACATATAACAAACAATCACACAAAGGCTATATGCCAAAAGTTGGGTATGTGCAAGCCAACAACCTATCCATGAGACAGGGTACAGTTACAGTTAGCATACCTTACAATGCAGCCTTGTGCACTATCAGACATTCAAGACCAGCTCTCTATCCCCACAGACTTGAGAGCCCGGGAGCATCAAAGTTGCTTGACTTTTGTTGGAAGGCTTGGGGGACCTGTGCACATAGATCATTATCATTAGGGTGACAAAAATTGTAAAACTTTTTTTGGATGCCAGCTAACTCTTCTCTCACTGCTTAGGAGGGCTGCATAAAAAAAAAAATCAGTTTTCTAATTGTCCTAACATTTATATTCAATACCTTTTCTATACAGTTTTTTCATATAAACTAATTTACATAAACATGGGCATATAGGAAAGATATGCAAATTAGCAGAATCTGCCTTGTTTTTCAGCTGAAACATTATTTGCATGTCTTTCCCATATGCCCATGTTTATGCAAATTAGTTTACATGACAAAACAGTATAGAAAGGTTATTGAATATAAATGTTAGGACAATTAGAAAACTGAAAATTTTTATGCAGCCCTCCTCACAAGCAGAGAAGATTATCTGTCCATCACAAAAAAAAATTAACAATTTTTGATTAGAATATTTGCGCTCAACACTAATTGTGACGCTACATATGTTTACGCAGGGCCATGGTGCCAACATTGGCACCCTGGCCACGCCTCGCCTTCTGCCCACAGATTCTACATATGGCCAAGTTCACCTCCTCTGGCAACTTAACAAAAAACTGCCACACCGCCGAATAGGAGATTTTACCCCAACACTATGCACTGACTGTCTGCTACCGCCGCTGCTTCCGTGAACCCGTGCACCACTACTTTCTGAGAAGGTAGGCTCCTGCAAAGAAGGTGGTCTAGCCCCGGGCACGTTGGCTACCAACCTCCCACTGCTGCCACCCTGCAGACTCCCCGCCACCATCACAGCAAGCAGCCACCCTCTTCTCCTGATGATGAATGAAGCCCCTAATTCACCCAGCTCCCAAATGCATTCTGCTACATCATCATCATTAAGTACTGTCTGCACGCCACTGATGTCCTCCTCAAAGGGTCTCTGGGTCAGGAAGCCTGACCGCTTCGCTAACAAACACCACCCCATGCCACGAATAGAGATGCCCGAACTATCCGACGGCGAACAGTTCCCGGCGAACATAGCTTGTTCGCGTTCGCCTCTGCCGGGGCGAACACATGCGATGTTCGGTCCGCCCCCTATACATCATCATTGAGCAAACTTTGACCCTGTACCTCACAGTCAGCAGACACATTCCAGCCAATCAGCAGCATACCCTCCCTCCCAGACCCTCCCCCTCCTGCACAGCATCCATTTTAGATTCATTCTGAAGCTGCAGTCTTAGTGAGAGGGAGGGAGACTGTAACTGCTGCTGATTAATTGGGAAATCGATAGCTAGGCTAGTGAATTCAGTGTCCACTCCAGTCCTGAAAGACTCATCTGATCTCTGCTGTAAGGACAGCGTCCTGACAGCACCCCCAAAAAGCCCTTTTTAGGGCTGCAACATTAGTCTGCTTTTTTTTTTTCCTTTATATACATATTTGCAGTTGCCTGGCCTGCCTGTGTGTGAGGAGCTGCAGGCCCACAGACTGTAGTGTGCCCACTGCCAGTGCTCACCCCTGTCATTCCGTGTGGCAACAGGACTTTGCTTAAAAAAAAGGCACTTAATTTTTACACTTTAAGCTAAGGTTAGTTGCCTGCCAGTGTATGTCAGGCTGACTTCCACTGACCTGTAGTGTGCCCACTGCCATGCCCACCACTCATACCGGCTGGCACAGGACTTTGCATAAAAAGGCATTTAATTTTTACACTTTAGTGTAATTTCAGCTGCTTGCCTGCTGCTAGTGTGTGTCAGGCCGACTTCAACTGACTGTAGTGTGCCCACTGCCAGTGCCCACCCCTGTCATCCCGTGTGGCACAGGACTTTGCTTAAAAAAAAGGCACTTAATTTTTACACTTTAATCTAAGGTTAGTTGCCTGCCAGTGTGTGTCAGGGCTGACTTCCACTGACTGTAGTGTGCCCACTGCTTAGTGCCCACCACTCATACCGGCTGGCACAGGACTTTGCATAAAAAAGGCATTTAATTTTTACACTTTAGTGTAATTTCAGCTGCTTGCCTGCTGCTAGTGTGTGTCAGGCCGACTTCAACTGACTGTAGTGTGCCCACTGCCAGTGCCCACCCCTGTCATCCCGTGTGGCACAGGACTTTGCTTAAAAAAAAGGCACTTCATTTTTACACTTTAATCTAAGGTTAGTTGCCTGCCAGTGTGTGTCAGGCCGACTTCAACTGACTGTAGTGTGCCCACTGCCAGTGCCCACCCCTGTCATCCCGAGTGGCACAGGACTTTGCTTAAAAATAGGCACTTAATTTTTACACTTTAATCTAAGGTTAGTTGCCTGCCAGTGTGTGTCAGGCTGACTTCCACTGACTGTAGTGTGCCCACTGCCAGTGCCCACCACTCATACCGGCTGGCACAGGACTTTGCATAAAAAAGGCATTTAATTTTTACACTTTAGTGTAATTTCAGCTGCTTGCCTGCTGCTAGTGTGTGTCAGGCCGACTTCAACTGACTGTAGTGTGCCCACATGCCAGTGCCCACCCCTGTCATCCCGTGTGGCACAGACTTGCTTAAAAAAAAGGCACTTCATTTTTACACTTTAATCTAAGGTTAGTTGCCTGCCAGTGTGTGTCAGGCCGACTTCAACTGACTGTAGTGTGCCCACTGCCAGTGCCCACCCCTGTCATCCCTGAGTGGCACAGGACTTTGCTTAAAAAATAGGCACTTAATTTTTACAACTTTAATCTAAGGTTAGTTTGCCTGCCAGTGTGTGTCAGGCTGACTTCCACTGACTGTAGTGTGCCCACTGCCAGTGCCCACCACTCATACCGGCTGGCACAGGACTTTGCTTAAAAAAGGCATTTAATTTTTACACTTTAATGTAATTTCAGCTGCTTGCCTGCTGCTAGTGTGTGTCAGGCCGACTTCAACTGACTGTAGTGTGCCCACTGCCAGTGCCCACCCCTGTCATACCGAGTGGCACAGGACTTTGCTTAAAAAATAGGCACTTAATTTTTACACTTTAATCTAAGGTTAGTTGCCTGCCAGTGTGTGTCAGGCTGACTTCCACTGACTGTAGTGTGCCCACTGCCAGTGCCCACCACTCATACCGGCTGCACAGGACTTTGCTTAAAAAAGGCATTTAATTTTTACACTTTAATGTAATTTCAGCTGCTTGCCTGCTGCTAGTGTGTGTCAGCCGACTTCAACTGACTGTAGTGTGCCCACTGCCAGTGCCCACCCCTGTCATACCGAGTGGCACAGGACTTTGCTTAAAAAATAGGCACTTAATTTTTACACTTTAATCTAAGGTTAGTTGCCTGCCAGTGTGTGTCAGGCTGACTTCCACTGACTGTAGTGTGCCCACTGCCAGTGCCCACCACTCATACCGGCTGGCACTGGACTTTGCATAAAAAAGGCATTTAATTTTTACACTTTAGTGTAATTTCAGCTGCTTGCCTGCTGCTAGTGTGTGTCAGGCCGACTTCAACTGACTGTAGTGTGCCCACTGCCAGTGCCAACCACTGATACCGGGTGGCACAGTAGCTTGCCGATAAATAAGGCATTTAATTTTTAGACAGTAGTCTAAATTCAGTTGCTTGCCTGCTGCCAGTGTGTGTCAGGCCCGCTTCCACTGACTGTAGTGTGCCCACTGCCAGTGCCAACCACTGATACCGGGTGGCACAGTAGCTTGCCGATAAATAAGGCATTTAATTTTTAGACAGTAGTCTAAATTCAGTTGCTTGCCTGCTGCCAGTGTGTGTCAGGGCCCTCTTCCACTGACTGTAGTGTGCCCACTGCCAGTGCCAACCACTCATACCGGGTGGCACAGTAGCTTGCCGATAAATAAGGCATTTAATTTTTACACTTTAGTGTAATTTCAGTTGCTTGCCTGCTGCCGTGTGTGTCAGGCCCGCTTCTACTGACTGTAGTGTGCCCACTGCCAGTGCCAACCACTGATACCATCTCCCCCTTTCGAAAAATCTATTCAATAAATGGCACCCAGATTGGGGACGTTAGAGGGATTAAACTGATGAGAATAGTACTACAGAAAATACCACTCATATCGGGTGTGACAGTAAATTGCACGGCGCAGACGCAGTCACCGTGGATAAAAACAAAGGGGAGGGAGCCAGCGTTTTTTTACCATCTCCCCGTTCGAAAAATCAATTCAATTGACCTTTCGGGGACCCTTGGTGTTGTACGTGGCTGGGTGGAGGAAGAAACCTTCAATGACATCACCGGGACGTGGCTAGCTTGGTATCCAACCTTGTGCAAATGGGGAGTTTGCGGTTGTGCAAATGAACTGTTTGCGGTGCATTAAAAGGGGAGTTTGGTCTGTCAATGTCTGTGATGCGGGCGTAACCCTTACACTACCTGATCGATACAACATCATACCTGATCGTATACACACACTGGATGTTTTAAAGCACGTTATTCCAAACAATTTAGGAATGTTAGTTGATTTATGCCCTTTATGGATTAAAACCCCGACTCTGCGTCCACTACGTAATTTTCCATGGAGTTTTGCCATAGATCCCCCTCCGGCATGCCACAGTCCAGGTGTTAGACCCCTTGAAACAACTTTCTCATCACTATTGTGGCCAGAAAGAGTCCCTGTGGGTTTTAAATTCGCCTGTCTATTGAAGTCTATGGCGGTTCGCCCGGTTCGCCAGTTCGCGAACATTTGCGGAAGTTCTCGTTCGCTGTTCGCGAACTGAAAATTTATGTTCGCGACATCACTAGCCACGAACCCACCGACTCTTGGCTGGGGTGTCTGATGTCACTTGGGACAAAGTGGATGACCGAGTCAACCATTTGGGAACCGCTGGGTTGCTGGTCAAGACATGACCGCTAGATGACACCGGGAGCTCAGGCCTCTCGCTGCGACTCCTGCTGCCACGCCCCCTTACTCTGCTGCAATCTGTGCCTGCGTCAAAAACATTTAGGCCTCTTCCACTCCCCTGTGCAGGGCCTGGCACTTATCTGTCTGACATACTGTTAGATCAAATAAATAAATGAAAAGGAAATTAAAACACCCCAAAAAAGTCTGTAATTTTCTCACTTCACCACACAACGACTAATAAGCCCTTTTCCCACCAATACAAGCCAAAAAATGCTTTAGAACATATAACTGCACCGCACAAGGGCAAATAAGACGTAGAAATATTTCCTTGTAATAAACCCTGTTAATGCCTGCCTCAAACAGCACTTGCACCCTATTAAGAACGGTTTGCTGGAATTACAGAGCTGTGTAATGGCAATTTGGATCCCCAGTCAGTGCTGCAAGGTCTAATAGGATTGTTCCTATTACCCAGGCTGTAACCTCCCCTACTGAACCCTGTTCAACAGAAATCCTGTGAAATGATTCCTCCCTATCCTTTCCCTACACCTTGAATAATTATTCCCTGCACTTGTAAATCGTTTTTTTTTAGCACAATGAAGTTTTTTCTATCAGTGTCCCTAGCGCCTGCAGACATGTCTCTCCCTGCACTAAGTATGCTGGTGAATGGCAGAATCTAAGATGGCTGACGCTATTTATAGGGCTGTGACATCACAGGGATGGCTGGCTGCTGATTGGTTGCATGCATGGCATTATGGGTGATCCCGCCTTCCCAGAGTTCTTTTCTCCATGTCCTCCCACGTGCAGCAGCAGCCATTATAGGAAAATATGCGATTCGTTACCACGTAGCGCAAGGAAATTCGGCTTCGGTGCGAATAGAATTTTTCCTGAAATTCGGATTGAATTCCACTTCGTCAGCTTCGATTTCGCTCATCTCTAGTCTTGAGCGATGCAGAGCATAATGGGGCATGAATTTAAATTCACAGATACTGAAACACAGCTACCAGGACACTGCCTATTTTTTATCATAAATTGTCCAGAACCTACTGGACTATATATATATATCTAATAAAAAAATAAAAAACTTCATGCTCTTCAAACTTGGAACTTGTATAATGAAACAGGAATACATAGCAGCTGCAAAGTGGAAATACTCATAGGAATAGGTTGGTTAATTCCTGGGATCACAACTGAAGTAGGTGACTGATGTTCGGCATGCAAATAAAAGCCCTGTGGTAAATCAAATGTCATGGCAATGAATATGATTACAGCAGCGCTATGGGGATCAATATGCTTTCTTGAGTAACTTTTCAACAGAATAACCAGAACAGATGTGCGGCCATCACGGAGCAACAGCCTAACACTCATTTATAAAGAATACTCTGAATAAGATAGCTGATATAAACATATAAGAACATGTACAGAGATCTGAGGCAGCCGTAAGGCTGGGTCTACACCTTAAAGGGGTTATTCAATCCCTAAAATCACCAGGCCACTCATACAATTTATACTTACCCCACTCCGCAGCACCCGCGTTGCTTCTGATGCCCGCATGGCCACCGCTGAATCTCCCCATCACACGAATCAAAACATCCGGCGACTGAGATGGGGGGGGTAGCCAATAGCAAGCCGCGACAGGAACAAGCCTCCCTCGCATCGCGGGTGATGCTAGGGAGTCTCGTCCCCGTTGCAGCCTGCAATTGGCAAGTAACAAAAGTGGAAAAAGGCTTCCTTTTAAAGGGGTTGTGCAGGAATGGGGGGATTGGCAAACCCTCCCTCATTCTGCCGGATATGTAAAGGGAAGATTACTTACCTGCTTCCCGGCGCTGGCTCCCCGCTCCTTCTGAAGGCCTGTGATGCTCCGCTGGGCTCCAGCAATATCACATCTGTTTTGACATTGCCAGCTACCAATGACCATTTATCATGACACAAGGGGAGCCGCACACTGCTACAACCTGTCATTCGCTGCGGCTAAGTCAACCACTTTAAAGCTGAAACTATTACTGAATCATTGGTAAATCTTAAAGAATATTTTCAAACATGGCTTTTTTGGGTTTCATGTACTGACTGCTACAGATGGCAGTGCATTATACATTCATTGACAGAAAAAAATAACGCACCAAGAAGTAGTTGTTGGAATTAAATTAAACTTTCTATGTGTGAATGTAATGATGATATATGCAACTGATTACAATATTATAGTGAAAGGATAAGTTTATTGGGCTAAACTGTGCAATTGAAAGAAGGCTCTAGTACCCTGTACGCTGCCTCTAGTCTGGATACAAGATGAGACACAGATGGGCATGGAGGCATATAGGTTCTGTATGCTATCCTGTACACATTTGCCCATAGATGTTGCAGTTGGGCCTGTAGATCCTGTACACTCAAAAGCTGTCAAAGGTTGTATCCCAGATGGTCCCATAAATTCCTATTTGGCAATAAATCTGGTGACCGGGCAGGCCACTGAAGTGTTGCAATCTGCAGAAGACATCCATGTGAAACCCTTGCTGTGAGTGAGCATTATTTTGCTGAAAAAGGCCAGTTGGAAGCCCTTCCATGAGAGACCACACATGTGGCCGCAGGATGTCCTGCACATATCCCTGAGCTGTTAGCGTCCCTCGTATCACTACTAGGGGTGATCGACTGTCGTATGTGATGGCTCCCCAGATCATTACACCAGCAGCTGGGGCAGTGTGTCGCTCCACGGCAAAGACAGGATTGAAACTCAGGTCAGGTCCGGTGACTGTGGAGGCCAGGTCATCTGGCGCAGCACCCCATTACTCTCCTTCATGGTCAGATAGCCCTTACTTTCAAAGTTTTCCCAATTTTTCGGCTGACTGACTGACCTTCATTTCTTAAAGTAATGATGGCCTCTCGTTTTTCTTTACTTAGCTGCTTTTTTCTTGCCATAATACAAATTCTAACAGTCTTCAGTATTCAGTAGGACTATCAGCTGTGTATCCACCTGACTTCTCCTCAACGCAACTGATGGTCCCAACCCCATTTATAAGGCAAGAAATCCCACTTATTAAACCTGACAGGGCACACCTGTGAAGTGAAAACCATTTCAGGGACTACCTCTTGAAGCTCATCAAGAGAATGCCAAGAGTGTGCAAAGCAGTAATCAAAGCAAAAGGTGGCTACTTTGAAGAACCTAGAATATGACATATTTTCAGTTGTTTCACACTTGTTTGTTATGTATATAATTCCACATGTGTTAATTCATAGTTTTGATGCCTTCATAGTCATGAAAATAAAGACAACTCTTTGAATGAGAAGGTGTGTCCAAACTTTTGGTCTGTACTATATATATACACTCACCTAAAGAATTATTAGGAACACCATACTAATACGGTGTTGGACCCCCTTTTGCCTTCAGAACTGCCTTAATTTTACGTGGCATTGATTCAACAAGGTGCTGATAGCATTCTTTAGAAATGTTGGCCCATATTGATAGGATAGCATCTTGCAGTTGATGGAGATTTGAGGGATGCACATCCAGGGCACGAAGCTCCCGTTCCACCACATCCCAAAGATGCTCTATTGGGTTGAGATCTGGTGACTGTGGGGGCCATTTTAGTACAGTGAACTCAATGTCATGTTCAAGAAACCAATTGAAATGATTCGAGCTTTGTGACATGGTGCATTATCCTGCTGGAAGTAGCCATCAGAGGATGGATACATGTTCTCATTCTGTTTACGCCAAATTCAGACTCTACCATTTGAATGTCTCAACAGAAATCGAGACTCATCAGACCAGGCACATTTTTCCAGTCTTCAACAGTCCAATTTTGGTGAGCTTGTGCAAATTGTAGCCTCTTTTTCCTATTTGTAGTGGAGATGAGTGGTACCCCGGTGGGGTCTTCTGCTGTTGTAGCCCATCCCGCCTCAAGGTTGTGCGTGTTGTGGCTTCACAAATGCTTTGCTGCATACCTCGGTTGTAACGAGTGGTTATTTCAGTCAACGTTGCTCTTCTATCAGCTTGAATCAGTCGGCCCATTCTCCTCTGACCTCTAGCCTCACAAGACATTTTTGCCCACAGGACTGCCGCATACTGGATGTTTTTGCCTTTTCACACCATTCTTTGTAAACCCTAGAAATGGTTGTGCGTGAAAATCCCAGTAACTGAGCAGATTGTGAAATACTCAGACCAGCCCATCTGGCACCAACAAACATGCCACGCTCAAAATTGCTTAAATCACCTTTCTTTCCCATTCCGACATTCAGTTTGGAGTTCAGGAGATTGTCTTGACCAGGACCACACCCCTAAATGCATGAAAGCAACTGCCATGTGATTGGTTGACTAGATAATTGCATTAATGAGAAATAGAACAGGTGTTCCTAATAATTCTTTAGGTGAGTGTATATACACATACATTAATGTAATAAGATACAGTGGCTTGTTGTGTATGGGCATTAAATGGACAGAATGCCTGCCCATATTTATCCAAATGTAAGTGTTAACTGACAGAAGAAACAGTAACTTGTTCTGAAACTGTGTAAAGCTGGAAAAATATCCCTTTTATTTGGGAGCAGGAGCAGCAGTGCAGTGTGGATGTGGAAAGGGTAATGTGTATAGAGGTAACGCCTGAAGTGGCAACATAGCATGTAACAGACATGGCAGCAAGCAGAACGGCCACAATGTTCCTGCTACTGTGACTGTGTACCTTGCCCAGTTGGAGTTAGCAGGAAGTCAGCTAGATGTTTGCTGCTTGATGCACTTTAGCAACTGAATGTCTGTGTGGCTACTCTCGCCCATGCTAATCAGCTCTAAAACAGCATGGTAACACTTCACTTTACACATAAGATAGGAGGGAGGAGGAATGGGAGCAACACTGTGCCCTGCTTCTGTTGGGGATGGGCGAATGCCCATGGAGGAGGATAAGGACCTGATGTTGGTACCAGACTGACACAAACGTAGAGGTGTTAATAGGACCTGGCCTTGTTGCCGCACTACTGCCTTGCCGCTGCAACAAAAAACATTGACCCAGTGGTCTGCGAAATACATGTACTATCCCTGCCCATAACAGGTGCTCTGAATGTCCACCAATAGTGTGCACCTTGCTGCACAGCGAGAATTGCAAAGAGCGTTCCATGTTCTCCACCATGTAACAGTACAACACAGCTATGCATGGGGTCCCTCTCATGGCAGTCCAAACGCTGTTGTCACACAAGCCATCAACAGGGGGGCCATCTTGAATATTTTCCATAGCACATGGGGTTTCTTACCTCTTCTTAGGAAGAAAGAAAGTGCCCCACTAGAAGGGGGTAGTGATAGTGAAGACAAAGAAGATGCAATTGAGAGGAGGAGCAGAAGGAATGCTGTGACCCCTGGCTCCAAGGCATGGTGTCAGAGTCAGAATTGACATTCACATCAACCTGCTGTGACTGAGAGGAACAGGGAGCCAGCCAGTCCAAAATCTCTTTCTCTTTGTCCTTAATAATAACTTGCCACCTATCGGAAGCCAGGGAGAACTGTGAACTGCTACTTTTACTATTACACATTGTCGGATGGCTGGAGATGCTACAACCCATATTCTGACTCTCAGGTGATGAGTTATGGATATTTTGTTTTCCCTTCTTCCATTTTCCATGATGATGCCTATAAATAAAAAGTCATGAATTTTCCTATAAATGATAAGTCACGGTTTTGGTACACAGATTATTAAATGGTACTAGCAAAATTGCAAGTGTTTTTTCTGTAATTTAAACACAGATGCGCAATTAAATGTCCCTCCCCTTCTAAAATCACACCACACACTGGTATTGACAATAGTGATTTACTTTAGTAATAATGCAGTTTTTGCAGTAAAAATATGTTTGAACTACATGGTATATTGCAGTAATAAAATGCATTCAGTAACACGGGCATAACAATGCAATTTCTGCATTAAAATGTCTTTAAACTGCACAGTATGATGCAGTAATGCGCTTACTAACACAGAAATAAGTGCAATTTTTGCAGTATAATGTCTTTGATCTACATGGTTTGATGCAGTATCACAACGTTTTTTACAGTAAAAATACAATGCATTTAATAACATAAGTATAAAATGGCATTATTGAAGTATTTCTTTTGCAGTAACTCCCTTTTATCTTGCAGTAGTATGCAATGCATTTAATAACACGGGTAAAAAATTGTGTTATTGCTTTTGCTGTACCTTCCCATTATCTTGCAGTAATATGCAATGCAACACTGGTACAGTATGATGCACTAAAAAGCCACATTGGAAGAAAAAAAAAGTGCAATTGCTCAGCGTTTGGAGGAGAATACAATTGGACTGCTGTCAATAAGCCTATGAACCGTAGAAACGTTCTTTTTTTGTTTGTTTTTTAAACGTATTGTCTTTCTGTGTCCGTTCTGTTTTTTGTTTTTTGCAGATTGTATACGGCACTTTTACTCCGTGTGCATTCCGTTTACATATGTCTGTATTTTCGTTTTGCAAAAAAATAAAACATGTCCTATTATTGTCCACATTACGGACAAGGATACGACTGTTCTATTAGGGGCCAGCTGTTCTGTTCTGCAAAATACGTAATGCACACAGACGTCATCCGTATTTTTTGCAGGTCCGTTTTTTGTGGACTGCAAAATACATACGGTCGTGTGCATGAGCTCTAAATCAGAGCACACCACACATTTTCATTTCCATAACATGCTTGTTCAGATTTTCAATGCGGGTTTCACTCCTTGTATTGTATTGCTTGAAATCTACACCGTATTCACCACAAATTCCATGTATAAAGCATACTGATTTTGTTGCGTTGAGTTATCACAGATTTGCAATGGATTCAATGTCAAAATCCATGGCGGAAATTATCGGAGGCATCTGGAACCAGCTTTAGTCAGGTGCTTGATATTGTTTGCTGTATAATATTGTATATGCAGGCATAAGAAAAGAAATGTAAACCAATAATGTGTACAAGCAACCATGGGAAGGAGCAGGCCAAAAACCAATGTTCAGTTCAGTGTTGTTCATCAGTTTTATTTGATTTACAGTATAAAGTTGATAAATGGATATCTATAACCAGTGATGGCCGGTTCGCAGTGTTCGCCAGCGATCTGCCATCTTACTGACAAGTCCGGCGAGGCACAGGTAAGTCCTTACCTGTGCCTGTGCGCGAGCCGGTCTGAAATGAAATGCGGTCTCCGAGAGCAGGCAGTTCCGAGAACAGCCTCCGGGGGCCTTCATCGGGCTGTTCTTGGAACTGCCTGCACCCGGAGACCGCATTTCATTTCAGAACAGCTCGCGCACAGGCACAGGTAAGGACTTACCTGTGCCTCGCCGGACTTGTCAGTTAAGATGGCAGATCGCATGTGTTAGAAGCTCTGCTATTTGTTACGCTAGATGGGTATTTAAAAAGTGTTAAAAACCTCTAGATTTGTATCTCAGTCTGTATATAAAAAAAATGTCATTCATTATCTTCATTCACTTGCATGCTGCACACTTTTTTCATTTTAGTATTGGGCAGAATAGAAACAGATTTCAATTACTACAGCTCTTTACTTTCTCCCTGCTAAAAGAGCTATACAGGAAAATAGATAAAAATAACTTTATATCTTATGTCTTATTCACACATCTATAATGAAATCTATAACAAAAAATCTACGAAGATGTCTGAGAAGGGCATGTTATTGGTCCATGTTTGTCCTCCTTGTGTCATCCATTTACCATGTGCCATGCTAGGCTGAAAAGGGGATTTCCATTGCATCTCCTGCCAATAGTCAGTGCCAGGGCCGCCATCAGGGCAGTACTACTGGTACAGCTGTCATGGGCCCTGCAAAGATGCAAAAAAAGGGACCCGCTAAGAGCCTCCCCCACCGGCCCATATGAAACTTTACTCAACCCAAGCGAGAAGACAGCCTCCCCCTCTTCTCTCCGTGTAAGGAGGTGGCAGAGACTCCTGCCAGACAAGCCATGGCTGCAGGAGATGATGAAAACTACCCCCCAGAGACTGCACCTTCTGACCTGCTGCTACTGTGCTTCAAGTTCCCTGCTGAAAGTATGAAGCTCACTCCCCACACAGGTCCATGCAAGAGGGGCAGCTGGTATCAGTCACATATGATGTAAATGTTTCTGGAGGTTATATCAGCACTGGAGCATTATAAGAAGGGCAGCTGGTATCAGTCACATATGATGTAAATGTCTCTGGAGGATATATCAGTGCTGGAGCGTTATAAGAGGAGCGGCTGATATCAGTCACATATGATGTAAATGTCTCTGGAGGATATATCAGTGCTGGAGCGTTATAAGAGGAGCGGCTGATATCAGTCACATATGATGTAAATGTCTCTGGAGGTTATATCAGTGCTGGAGCGTTATAAGAGGAGCGGCTGATATCAGTCACATATGATGTAAATGTCTCTGGAGGTTATATCAGTGCTGGAGCGTTATAAGAGGAGCGGCTGATATCAGTCACATATGATGTAAATGTCTCTGGAGGTTATATCAGTGCTGGAGCGTTATAAGAGGAGCGGCTGATATCAGTCACATATGATGTAAATGTCTCTGGAGGTTATATCAGTGCTGGAGCGTTATATAAGAGGAGCGGCTGAGGCGACTTTCACACTAGTGTTTCTCTTTTCCGGAATTGAGATCCGGCAGAGGATCTCAATACCTGAGAAAAAAGTTTCCGTTTTGTCCCCATTCATTGTCAATAGGGATAAAACGTAACTGAACAGAATAGAATGCTCCAAAATGCATTCTGTTCCGTTTGGTTGTGTTCCTATACCACAGAGCAAACTGCAGTTTTCTTTCTGTCATGGGATGTGGAACAAAACGGATCTGGCATGACCTACAATGCAAGTCAATAGGGCCAGATCAGTTTTCTCTGACACAATAGAAAATGGATCCGTTCCCCATTGACTTTTAATGATTTTCAAGATGGATCCGTCCTTGCTATGTTAAAGATAATTCAACCGGATCCGTTCATAACGGATGCAGATGGTATCAGTAACGGAAGCGTTTTTGCTGATCAGTGCTGGATTAGGCAAAAACGCAAGTGTGAAAGTAGCTTGATATCAGTCACATATGATGTAAATGTCTCTGAAGGTCAGGGCCGCCATCACGGCAGTACTGGTGGTGCTGCAATGAGAGGCCCGGTGATCAGGGTCTTTTAGGGGGGCCTGGAGGAGGCGTTGGATCACTATTACTAAGTGACTTAGTAATTTTCTGCGGCCAGGACCATTCAGTCAGAGTGGATGTCACGTCAGCCCACATTTACCCAGTACAGAAGGGAGGCTGCTGCCCTCTCTAAAAATATCCCCGCGGTAATATTTCCGGCAGCGTTTGATGCCACTTCCTTACCACCCGGTCAGGTACTACTTCCTTTCCTGCACGAGCCGAGTCACAAGTCAAATCGGTTGCGGCTCTGAATGAGACTTAGAGAGACATTGACAGGAGACATTCCTGAGGAGAATAGTGGAACAGAGCCTATCCATTTCCCATCTGCCGGTATTTAGTAGTGCTATCTTCATATTGTGCTAAATAAATAATACACCCACACAGGTAATGGCTTATATGATAGAAATAAGTTGTATCCCAGTATCCTGAAAGGCTTTCTGCCGCAGCCTTGACTTCTTGCACCTTATTCAGAGTCACTGGCAGCAACCCAGAAGAAGGTGCAAGAGTTCAAGGCTGTGGCAGAAAGCCTTTCTGGCTACTGGGATACAACTTATTTCTATCATATAAGCCATTATTAATTGTTATTAGATCATCAAAGGGAAAATCTGTCGTTTAGTAAATTTTCTCAATAGTGTAAAATTTTCAGAACTGGTGTAAAGGAAAACTGACTTAGTTGGTCATAACAACCGATCAGATTCCACCTGTCATTTTCCAAAGGAGCTCTGAAAAATGAAAGGTGGAATCTCATTAGTTGCTATGGGCAGCTAAGTCAGTTTTCCTTTACACCAGTTTTGATAAATCTCCCAATTTTCTTGCAAAGGACTGTTTATATTGTACACATGATGTTTTTATATTTCCATAAAGTGGAAGTCCCATAGGGTGACTAACTGAAAAGTAAGAAAATAATAGAAAAAAAGGTCTTTTCAGCAACAACAAAAAAAAAGAGACCCCCACACAAGACCACTGCCAGAAAAATAATAGCAACAGAAAAACATTTATTTTTTCTAAATATGGTTTTACTGTTTACAGCTGGAAAAAAACACATATTAGGTATCACCACATCTGTAACTATGAGCTCCGCAAAAGATGAGAACAGCACACTGTTGTCACAATGTGGGGGGAGGGGATAAACACCAGAATGACCACAGAAGGAAAATGACCAGGAACTAGGCCTCAAGGCTAAGGAAAGGGAACGGGTGACCTAGGAAACCCTAAACCTAGCCCTGACTCCTGTCAGTATGAATAGACCCTGAAGGTGGGAATATTCATACACCGTAAACCTAGCCCCTTGTAACCCTGAAAATCCCTAGGAGTAGTGACAGGGTCTGAGACTACTGGTTCCTTCCCAGATGAACGAACCAGCGTCTCCCTGAGGCCTAGTAAACAACGAGCAATTGAGAACAACAAAATACAAAGCGAAGTACACTTATCTTCAATAGAAAATGGATGAGCAGGAACTCAGATGAGAACAATATACCAGCTCTTCCAACTCCAGGCAGATAATATCAACTGCATGGTATGAAGTGTGAGTCCAGACTAAATAGAGTAGCAGTAATGACCACAAGCTGCACCTGAGACAAGAGGTGTGGTCATTACTAACAACAACACTGCAACAAGTGAAAACAGAGAGACTATCAGATAACCTCACGTGCAGCCAGTCTCTCAGATCGTCTAACCTCTGTCATGGGAGGGACTGTGACAACTGTGTGCTGTCTGCATCCGTTGTTCCATTCCGCGGCCCTGCAAAAAACATAGAGCAAGTCCTATTCTTGTCCACGGACAAGAATAGGCATTTCTTTCATGGGTTAACCTCTGTGTTTTGCGGATCCGCAATTTCTGGACCTCAAAACATGGAGCGGTCGTCTAGGAATCTCTCCCAAAGAAATCAATAGGATCTCCTCTAATCTATTGTGGCCTATATCTATACCTATGAGTGCAGTAAATAAAATAATCTGCAATCAGAAATACAAAGAGATTAGAAAACAAAATGTATCACTATGTGGTTTTAATTAGTAAAAAAATTCCATAATATACATTTAGAAAGAGAATTAAGAATTTGAAAGTAGTTAATCTTGGCTAGAGTAGAGTAGGGCTCTGCCAAAAGAGTCTACCTTGTCGTGGTGGAAAGCGTAAAAAATATTTTTGACCAAAACAAATACTAATGGTTATGTAAGTGATATGGTATAGTATGGGAACCTTTTATGTGTGATCAGGAGAGAATGAGGGGCGAGTGTGAAATTAAGGGTTAGAGTGAGGGCCCTGGTTAGTGCCACTGGCAAGACATGGACGTGTTTCTGAGTGGTTTTCATGGACCCATAGACTCAATAAGGCTACTTTCACACCTGCGTTCAGGTGTCCGCTCGTGAGCTCCGTTTGAAGGGGCTCACGAGCGGTCCTGAACGCAGCCGCCCGGCCCTGATGCATTCTCTATGGAGGCGGATCCACTGAGAATGCATCCGCCTGCCAGCGCTCAGCCTCCGCTCCGCTCAGTGAGCGGACACCTGAACGCTGCTTGCAGCGTTCGGGTGTCCGCCTGGCCGTGCGGAGGCGAGCGGATCCGTCCAGACTTACAATGTAAGTCAATGGGGACGGATCCGCTTGAAGATGACACCATATGGCTCAATCTTCAAGCGGATCCGTTCCCCATTGACTTACAATGTAAAGTCTGGACGGATCCCTTCAGGCTACTTTCATACTTAGAAAATTTTCTAAGTTTTAATGCAGACGGATCCGTTCTGAACGGATGCGAACGTCTGCATTATAGGAGCAGATCCGTCTGATGAAACATCAGACGGATCCGCTCCTAACGCTAGTGTGAAAGTAGCCTAAGCCTGTTTGGTCCACACCCCAGAACAAAGTAGTATGTGTTTCAGTTTTTTCCAAAAACAAGGATAGGTTATGCCTTTTTCACACAAGTGAGTTCCACGCATTGAACTTGCAGTGTGTCAGCGAGAGCACCCACCCTGACCTCCAAGCACTGACGGGGTCAGAATAGCATTATATTGAGTTATGATGCTATGTAACCCTTAGAGGTCTGGAATGTATTGGCTAACACTGACAGCATTATGTCCGTATTAACAATACATTCCAGACATCTAAGGGTTACATAGCATCATAAATCAATATAATGCTATTCTGACCCCGTCAGTGCTGGGAGGTCAGGGCAGGTGCTCTCCCTAACATGTGCTGCAAGTCCAATATGTGGAACTAGCTCGTGTGAAAGGGGCCTAAATGAACATCATAAAATCAGTGGATCCGTGTGCTGTCTTTGGATATTGTATGTGATTTACTGACATTAGGCTTGAGCGAATCAACCTTCAGATCATAGATCCGAAGTCGATTTGTTCAAATACTTACATTTTGATGCTGTATCCGTACAGCATTTAAATGTATTGTTTTTCAATACGCAGATGTGTATACAGTAGGAATTAACCAAAGTCTCGCTTGACTTTGAGGAAAACAAACTTTGGCTCCACTAAGCATCAAAATGTATTTGAACAAATCGACTTTGGATCTATGATCTGATGGTCGATTCGCTGAAGCCTAATTGACATGAATGAGCCCTTACCCAAACGGAATTAAAGCTGTGTGTAGGGGAGGGAGCTTTCAGGCTAATGAAGCCTTGTGAATACAGCGGCTGTTTCCAAAAAAGGGTGTGCAGTGTACTTTCACACTAGCGTTCAGAGCGGATCCGTCTGGGGTCTGCCCAGACGGATCCGCTCATATAATGCAGACTTTGGATCCGTTCAGAACGGATCGGTATGCATTATATTGTAGAAAAAATTCTAAGTGTGAAAGTAGCTTCAGACGGATCCGTCCAGACTTTACATTGAAAGTCAATGGGGGACGGATCCGTTTGAAAATTGAGCCATATAGTGTCAAATTCAAACGGATCCGTAAGTCTGGATGGATCCGCTCGCCTCCGCACGGCCAGGCGGACACCCGAACGCTGCAAGCTGCGTTCAGATGTCCGCTTGCTGAGCGGAGCGGAGGCCGAACGCTGCCAGACTGATGCATTCTGAGCGGATCCGCATCCACTCAGAATGCATTAGGGCAGTACGGATGCCTTCGGGGCCGCTTGTGAGCCCCTTCAAACGGAGCTCACAAACGGACCCCCGAACGCTAGTGTGAAAGTAGCCTAAGAATAGTAATAGAATAATAAACCACACCACATATTTTGTTGCAGAAAGTTTTGCAACTGAATATCAATTTTGTTCATCTAAATTGGGATGTTTGGTGGCAAGCACATGAATTTCTGCAAGCTCCATTCAGATTAATTGAACTCATTTGCAAGTGTAGAAATTTCTGCAATAAAATCTCTTGTGTGTGAAGGCACCTTTAAGGGACAAGAGAGAGGGTACTGTGAGCGAGCAGAGAGGCCATGACCGGGGGGGGCAGAAGACTGTACCTGTAATATGGCAGGCAATAACAATGTCTTCTTAGTGAATCAGAAATAAATATCAGTTTGTAGTACAAATGATTGAACCTGGCTCAACAGTAGTACCATAAATGAAGTTCTAAGAGCTCTGTAAAGTTTTGACTGGAGACACACTTTAAATATGAAATTCGCATTAATTTGTTGCATGTATATGTCATATGTGACTCCTTTCATATGCCAAGCAAAATTTTGATTATATTGCATTACCAGATCTGACTTCTGTCAAGTTTTACATGCTTTAAAAATGTTTTTCAGGTTATACCAGAGAGCAGGGGCATTACTAGGCTAAAACATTCAGGGCCTGGGGACTGTATATTGATGGTGGCTGTGGGAAGAAGTGATGTTATTTACATGGGACTGTATATTGATGGTGGCTGGGGGAGGGAGTGATGTTATTTACATGGGACTGTATGTTGAAGGAGGCTGTGTAGAGAGCTTTATTAACACTGGGGGAACAATATTTCTACTTGGGGCTCTGTGAGGGCATTATTAATAAAGAAGGGGTTCTTCTACTAATGGGGGCACTCTTGGGGAGCATTATCACTGTTGGGGGCAGTATTACTAATGAGGGCATTCTAGAAGGGAATTACTATTGGTGGTACTTGGAGGAGCACTATTACTATGGGGGGGGGGGGCTATCTGTATAGCACTTATTTTTCTTCAGGATAGTATTTGGGGATAATGGGGAGCACAGCAAGCAGCAGGATAACACTGTGGGGACTCCAGGTTGGGGGATGATGATGATAGAAATGTGAGGAACCTAAGGTGTCTGTGTGTCACACTCTGCAGAGACGATGCGCGGCTGAAAGACGTTGTCTGGACCGAGTGGAGAAGATGATGACAGAGAAGATCTACATCAGAGAAGACGTCACCTGGAGGCACTGGATGTGAGTGGTATGTGCTGCTGTATAGCAAGTACAGCAAAATGCAGTGTACGAGGAGTACGAGGTCGACTTAGGCTACTTTCACACAAGTGGTAGCCTTCTCCAGCAGGCTGTTCCGGAAGAGTAACAGCCTGCCAGATCCGTGCTACCGCTAGTGCACCGCGCCGCCGGAAGTCCACTCTGGCCCCATTTACTATAATGAGGGCAGGCTGGAGGTCCAGCCGCAGCACAGCAAACATGCCGAGAGGTGGGCTGAAAAAC
Source organism: Bufo bufo (assembly GCF_905171765.1). Taxonomy (NCBI): domain Eukaryota; kingdom Metazoa; phylum Chordata; class Amphibia; order Anura; family Bufonidae; genus Bufo; species Bufo bufo. The sequence goes on along the minus strand of NC_053390.1, from coordinate 143,349,617 downwards.
ACTACAGCATGCTGCAGTTTTATTCCAGCCGCCTCTTGGCATGTTTGCCGTGCTGCGGCCGGACCTCCGGCTTGCCCCCATTATAGTAAATGGGGCCAAAGTGGACTTCCGGCGGCATGGTGCACTAGTGTTAACACGATTCCGACATGCTGTTCCCCCGCCGGAACAGCGTGCCGTAGAAGGCTACCGCTAGTGTGAAAGTAGCCTTAGGGAACTGGGCCATATTCATTGGCGCTTGGATGTTTTTAAACCCTAGCAACGCCCCTGCCAGAGAGTATGCTCTTCTGATTTGTTTTACTCTAGTATTAGTAGTAATACATTCATTATTATTCAATGCGCTTTTCTCTTTGCATTAAATAGGTTATGTGGCATATAGCCTGTGCCTTTGAAAATACCATTACTCTCATTCTTAAGCCATCGGTCAATTGCCAGTTCGTACGCCTTGGGTTTTAAGCTCCAATCCAAATGCCATCTCAGGTTAGAAATGTAATTCGTATAATTACTTCCCACACTTTCCTTCCAGCTGGCGAATGATTCCTTATTGTATTGGTGCACCGCAGCAGATACTTCCTTATAGTCTAGAATGGAGCGAAGTTTCCTCTCCATTGAGCGGACAATCTTGGGAAACTGTGCAGCAACATTGTTCAGCTCCTCTGGGTCCTTTAATAAATCTGAAAATGTATAATAATAAAGAGAATTAATACTGTTCTGTTTAAAATAAGTCAGTCGGTCGCACAGTGTTGATGAGACCTTTATGCTCAACTGCATTGGGTCCTCATTTGCAAAATTACAGCAAAGTCACCCAGTATCTTAGTCATGGCTTATATGTCCACTATGTTCATGACCGGCAGAAATCGCAGTCGTGCTTGAGCCCTGTACCCTTATTCCAATTACCAGAAAAGAGACTGACTGTAATCCCTAATGACAAGTTATTTGTAACCCAAATGTGTTCTTTTTGCCTTTTTTCATTGTGCTCTACCCATAAAAGATCTATAAACACACAAGAAATGGGATAGAAAAATATCACCATATTGCATGTAGCCACAGTATGCCACATGGACATTACTCAGAAAAAAGGGGAAACAGAAGTTGTAACCAAAAATATGAAGGGACGGACCCCTGCTGATGTGCCCCCTTAATGGGTCTGCTCACCTTGCTGTGTTGTGTTAAAGCAAAGTAGAGACCAAGGATACACAATCCAGCTACAAAGGATGAATACAATCTCCTTCTTCTTTATTAGAATATTAAAAGGTCACAAATTATGGCAGTGAGTACAAGTATTAACTAGAAAAGCTACAATTTCTGGGGAAATTGTGTGAAGTGTTCTTGCCTCCACCGGTAGTCTACAACTGGAGTGGGCGGAGTAACTGGGTGGAGTGGCTTAAGTAACTGTTGTGTGGTTGGAGTGGCTGGAGTAACTGTGGAAAGGTTGGACTAGGCAGAGTAACTTTATGGAGTGGGCAGAATAACTGTTTGGAGTGTTTGGAGTCAGTAAAGATGGTAAACATTACACTAACCAATTGATTGATCAAATTTAAAAAGTGCACATGGCAAGCTTGATAGAGTGAGAAATGCATTTCAACTTTTATTTATTTATATAGCACATTTAATTGCAATGTTGTTGCCCAAAGTGCTTCACAGTTACATTAAAACATACATTTATAACAAAAAAAAAATAGCTTTTGTCACTCTGCTGGCTGCTCACACCCCTGGGTTCCTATGGCAACTCACTCTACAGCAAGGGCAGAGAAGAGCGGTTAAAAACAAACTGCTCCAACCTGCTCACTTCACTGGCGTTGCCATCTTAAATCCTACACCAAAGAGCTTGATATTGTGAGAATCACAAGACCCAGACCTACATTTTGATGCATAGTATGTCTCTGAAATATTAAAAATGAAGGCACAGTCGCAGTTTAGAAATTGCTAGAGTGGAGTTTCTATTAATGTCAATGGGCGGCGTGAGTTGAAAACAAATGGTCATATTGTGAAAAATAACAGGACTATGGCTTAGCCGTGGACTGTGGATTTTTAGTGGCAGAAGGGATAGCTGAACGTTTTGATATAAGATTTGTGTAGGTGGGCTTGAAAATGAGGGAGTGGTGGCAGTTTAGACATCATGTCCTGATTTTTCAGCTCACACACTAGCTTTTGTCAGCTCCCACTCTAGTTTTCAACATTCTGCCATTCATTCCTATGGGACCAATTTCGCCCCAAAAACGCCGATATTTTGTGAACCATTCAGCGTTTCCACAAAGTAATAGCACACCAATCGGGAACAATCCGCACGTTTCGGTATATTACTGTCTATGTAGTGTAAAAACTGTTGGAGGAGTTAGGGTGGTAAATTTGGTTATAGTAATAAGAATATATATGTGAGATAACAGTAAGTGGTCTTGCCGTGCAAGAACACTTAATGATTATTAAAGAGGTCTTAAAGGGGTTGTCCAAGTTATATTTATTGATGACCTATCCTCAGGATAGGTCATCAATATCAGATCGGCGGGTCCAACACCTGCCACCCCCACCGATCAGCTGTTTGAAGAGAAGGCGCGATCCGTATAGGAGCGATCCGTACCGTTGAAATGAATAGGACGGCTTGGGTGAAATTACACCTGCTCACCGCTGCAGATGCAACGGCTAGAAGGTAAACAGTGAAGGGGAGGCAGCGCTGGCACGGCGCACGCCTTCTCTTCAAACAGTTGATCGGCGAAGGTGCCGGGTGTCGGACCCCCGCCGATCTGATATTGATGACGTATCCTGAGGATAGGTCATCAATAAATATAACTTGGACAACACCTTTAAAGGTTTTCTGTCACTAGAATTTTCAGTATAAAATTGGCTGACATTAGCGATGTGCCTCTAAGTGTAGGAGCAACACCTCTCCTGCATCTAGAGGCTCATTTACATATTATAAAAGTAAGAATTCTACAGTAACGGGGGCACGGATAATCATTAGAATAGAAGAGTTAGGTGCAGCTGACATTAGCACATCGCTAATGTCAGACAGTTTAATACTAAAAATTCTAGTGACAGAAACCCTTTAATCATAACATACAACTATGCCGAGTATAGAATATAAATGGAGAGGGGAGCAGCAGAAGAGCAGGAGCAAATAATAGCGCAATAAATGAGCATGCCAATAACCCTTACAAAACAATCAATGGGGAACATTTATCAATAATGGGGTAATTTGTGCCAAAAAAATACTAACATTACAAATCAAAAGTGGTGATTTGTTTAACCTCATATATCAAAAGGCGAACACCACTTTTAAAATGTGACTTTTTTAAAATATAAACTTAATTATCTGCCTATTTCTCTCGATTTGCGACATTTTAACGCCAATAGCACTAAAATGCAACTTTTTAAAACCAAAATGCGCCATTTCAGCGAACCCTGCCAGACCGCACTTGCGACTTTTGAAGCATATTTGCGACTTTTAAAGAATATTTGCAACATTTCCTCTGCGACTTTTGCCTCAGACTCGGGACATTTTTGTTACTGTTTCTGTTGAATGTCAATATTTAGACAAAACCCTGTTGTTTATCTTAGTTATATCAGATAAAAATAAATACGTCCTGTTTTAATTCTTACCTATCACTAGTTCCCACGATCAGTTGGTTTTTCTTTTCATAAATGCGACTCTTTGATAAAAAGTCACATCTTTATGCCATAAATGTGACTCTTTACACAAAACACCACCTTATAAGCTGGCTTAATTGTCCGCAACAATTTGAGCCATTTCTGCCGATAAGAGGAAGATAAATGAAGTGTAATAACGCGCCAATTTGATAGCCGCGCCCACTCGTATTTTCACCCTATAAGACACACTTGTCAGTGTCTTATGAGGTGAATACTAGTGAGTATTTCCATTATGGAATTAGTACTAATTAGTACAGGAGGACCAGAAGTGGTGAATGCTGCGCTCCCAGGACTCTGTACCCATTTCCTGGTTCTTGGCTGCTCACTGTGCTGTGACTGCGCACAGTGTGAGGACGTCGATGTGCTGTAACAGCACAGTGCGTGGCAGTAAGAAGAAGAGCGCTGGATTTGAGAAGCGGCCGCTGGCCAATAACCGCCTCTTATGGTGTGTGGTGTCAGTTGGAGCAGAGTGCATAAGAAGCGACGCCATTACATGCACAGTGACAGAAATTGCTCTCAAATTGCCAATTGCCAGCAGTATTAGCCAGCACCACCAATCAGTGCCAGCAATAATTGCCAACCATCAATCATTGCCACCAGTCACAGTAACAGCAGTCAGTGCCAGCCCTATCAGTCACCAGTCACAGTGCCAGTGGTCTCAGCACCACCAGTTAGTGCCAGCTCTATCAGCCACCAGTCACAGTGCCCGCCGTCTCAGCACCACCAGTCAGTGCCAGCAGTCAGTGCGAGCTGTATCAGCCACCAGTCACAGTGCCAGTGGTCTCAGCACCACCAGTCAGTGCCAGCCGTATCAGCCACCAGTCACAGTGACAGCAGTCTCAGCACAACGTGGCACTGCCAGTCGTCTCAGCCACCAGTAAGTGCCAGCTGTTTCAGCCATCAGCTGCAGTCTCAGCACCACCAGTCCGTGCCAGCCATCTCAGGCACCAGTCACAGTGCCCACAGTCTCAGCACCACCAGTCAGTGCCAGCAATCAGTGCCAGTAATCAGTGCCAGCAGTATCAGCCACCAGTCACAGTGCCAGTGCTCTCAGCACCACCAGTCAGTGCCAGCCGTATCAGCCACCAGTCACAGTGCCAGTGGTCTCAGCACCACCAGTCAGTGACAGCTGTATCAGTCACCAGACACAGTGCAAGTGGTCTCAGCACCACCAGTCAGTGGCAGTCATATCAGCCACCAGTCACAGTGCCTGCAGTCTCAGCCAAAAGTCAGTGCCAGTGACGCATATTACAGCTACATATAAGTCAGTATTACAGTATTACAGAAAATATTATAAAATTATAAAAGTACAAGCCTATATTACTTGGACTGGTGAAACAGTCAAGTCAGCAAGTAAAAATCAAAAAAAGAAAGGCTGAAAAACAAAGAAAAAAACAAGCAAATAGATCAATTCAAGAAAAAGAAAATGAGTGTCACAAAAACGCTAAAAGAGAAAGATTCAGAAGAGCAAATAGATCTATAGAAGAACAGGAAAATCAGCGTAAAAAACTATCTCTAAGAGAAAGACAAAGACGAGCAAATAGATCTATTGAAGAAAAGGAAAATGAGCATCAGAAAAATGTGAAAGCACACAGAGCTAGGAGAGCAACACTACGTCAGCAACAAGCAATAAAAAGAGGCAGGATAACAGATCTACAAACAGACACAACAGATTTATCAACAGCCACACAGGAGAGGATAAATGATATAAGAGAAAGACAGAAACGTAAGAGACATGCTGAAAGAGAAAAAGCTAGGAGAGCAAGTCTTACATCAGAAGAACGACAATTACAATGTTTGCGGCAAGCACAATTACAGAGACTGGCCCGAAGTAAACGAGTGGAAAATAACGAATCCCGGGCAACAATAGAAAGAATGGCAATGATAAATGATATAGTTAATATTAATGAGGGTAACATTATACCCCACACATGTGGAGATTTAAATCAGATATGCAATTTTTGTCAAGCAAAACATTTTGAAGGAGAAAGACCATCTGATCAAAAATTTACAGTGTTGCTCAAAAGGAAAAGTAAATATTAAACCAATTCGAACATATCCATTTATACAGCAGCTCATGATGGGTCAGCATCATTACAGCAAAAATTTCATGCAAAATATAAGGTCAATAAATAGTGCTGTAGCATTTTCATCTATGGGAGCTAACATTAGTCCGCCTTCTGGCTATGGGCCATACTGTTTTCGAATTTGTCACAGAGCAGGAACACTGCATCCTCAACAGGGTGAAAACAGACAGTTTGTACAATTATACATTTTAGATCCCTCTGAAGCTGCAGAACAAAGAATGCAAATTTCTGCCAACTCAGGAATAAATACAGAGCTTATGCAAACATTAAGTACATTTATGGCACAATTCAATCCTTTTGCCGAGGCCTGCAAAATGTTGTACCAAGTTGAAAAAGAATATGAAGAGAATGCCGCCAAAAATGACAATGTTATTAAGGAAGTGTCCATGACAATAGTACAAGATCGCAAAAATTACCAAACGCGCTATAACGCACCAAAATATAGAGGTTGCTTTTATTTTTCAAAATGATGATGGAGAACCACCACTTGAAAGAGATCTTCTTATACACTGCAAACCAAGTGAAGATTATACAAATGAAAAAAAACCACAAAGAATTAGTGTCCTTGATCCGAATTTGGAACCCATGGTTTATCCATTGTTATTCCCCTATGGGGATCAAAGCTGGGGAATTGACATTCCATTGCAAAACAGACCACAAGCTTTATCAAATTTACCAAACCAGTGACACAATCCTAGAGTTAGAGTCACTCAAATGCAATACTACGGTTACCGTCTTTCCATTAGAGAGGATTTTAATCCCTTTTTAAATGCAGGCCGTCTTACACAGCAATATATAGTTGATGCATATGTAAAAACAGAAGCCAACAGACTCAATTATATACGTCAAAATCAGCCTAAATTGCGTGTTGAGAAATACTCTGGATTAATGGATTATTTGTTTAATGAAGCAAATGAAGCAGGCCTGAGTCCTGGAAAAATGTATATTTTGCCTTCTTCATTTGCAGGGAGCCCCAGAAACATGCAACAAAATTATCAAGATGCTATGGCAATTGTCAGAAAATATGGAAAACCAGATCTTTTTATTACAATGACATGCAATCCCAAATGGGAAGAGATTGTACATAACCTACAACATGGACAAACTGTTGATGGGCAACCACATTTAGTTGCAAGAGTATTTCACCTAAAACTCAAAGCTCTAATTGATGACATCAGTAAAAAAACATATTTTTGGAGTCCCAAAAGCAATGGTCTATGTGATAGAATTTCAAAAGAGAGGTTTACCACATGCTCACATACTTCTCATTCTTAAAGAAAGCTGTGAACCAAAAAATGAAGAACTGATAGATAAAATTGTCTCTGCTGAAATCCCTAACATAGAAATCACTCCTCGCTTACATGCAATTGTAACAAAGCATATGATTCATGGACCATGCGGAGCACTCAATCCTAATTCTCCATGTATGACAAATGACAAATGCTGTAAGGATTTTCCGAAGGAATTCTGTTGAGGAAGGGTTGAGGCGTATGCATATATACCCATGCATGCATGCAGACAAGTGCATGCGTGTATGGTATATATGCATACAGTTTCCACCATATCATGGGATGATGTGCGCAGATGGGCCCAACATCTGCGCACGTCTGCCCATGGTGGCTCACAAGGGGCTCATGGTGGCCCCTGTGGGAAATATGTGCCGCCTTTATAGGTCCCTTGCTCCCCTTAGTGTATATATATATATATATATATTTATAATGGTGCCCCCTGTGGCTGTGTCCCATTCTATGATTTATCATCTGTGCCCCCTTTAGCTGTGCCCCCTTCTATGATCTATATATATATATATATATATATATATATATTCATCTGTGTCTTATAGGATATTTCCCCCCCTCTCTCTATACCTGAAACCAGGTGCATCGTGTGAATGTCCCCCAAGCATTCACACAGATGCAATCTGGTTGATTGCATCAGAATGACCGGACTAAGGTCCGGTCATCCTGATAACTACAAAGGACTCGGATTCCGCAGAAAAAATTATTGGACGAATGTATTCTGTCAACTTAATATCAGATGCAGAGCGTTACTGTCTGTGTCTACTATTGCTGCATGTGGCTGGTGCAGTATGCTTTGAAGATCTGAGGACAGTACATGGTAATGTTTATCCCACTTTCCAAGAGGCTGCAAAAGCAAAAGGACTTATTAATGATGACGATGTGTGGGAGAACACTCTGGAAGATGCTGTCCACTTTACAATGCCTAAACAACTTAGGGAATTATTTGCATATGTCTGCGTTTTCGCATCATTACAAAATATGAATGCACTTTTTCTAAAATATGAGCAATATCTCATTGAAGATTTAGTTCACAAACATAAACAACACAATGATGATTGTACAATTTGTCGTAAGATCGCACTTAAAGAAATAACCAACATTCTGGTACTACATGGAAAAAACTGTGAAGATTTTGGATTGCCTTCCACAATGCCAAACACTGATCAACTTTGGAATATGTATGATAAGGAATTATAAAAATACAGAGCTGAAGAAATGGAGAAAACATTAAACAGAGAACAAAAAAGAGTTTCAGAAAAAATATTGTCTGCAAGCAAAAATGACAACCTTTGCAACCGTTGTTTTTTCTTGGATGGTCCAGGAGGTAGTGGTAAAACGTATCTTTACAAAACCCTTCTCAGCACAGTTCATGGAGAAGGTAACATTGCACTCCCTGTAGCCTCAACAGGTATAGCAGCCAATCTTCTTGAGGGTGGAAGAACATACCACTCTCAGTTCAAATTACCTGTTCCGATAGTTGAGAACTCAATATCAAATATGCGTCTCAATTCTGCTGATGCTGAAAATTTTAGATCATCTACAGTGCTCATTTGGGACGAGTGTATTGCTCTTACAGTGGTTGACAAACTGCTAAAAGAAATAATGGATAACCAGAAACCCTTTGGAGGAAAAGTTTTATTACTTGGTGGAGATTTTCGGCAAACACTTCCAGTGGTTCCTCATGGTGACCGGACAAAAATTGTTGAAGCATGTATAAAGTATAATAAACTGTGTCAAAACTTCCAAATACTTAACCTTACAAACAATATCCGTTCAGTTGATACTGAATTCAGCAATTGGTTGATCCAAGTTGGCAATGGTAATACACCACACATTGACGGTTTGCCTGAAGACATAATTGAAATCCCCTTCAAAAATTTTATGTACAGGAAATATTGTCAACAACTTTTTTGGAGAAAGAATTTTAGTTGCTGATGTCTCAAAGATAACAAAAAAATGTATTCTTTGCCCAAAGAACTCTGATGTTGATAGCATAAATGAAGAGGTGCTAAACATTTTGGAAGGAGATACTGTGACATTCCTTAGCTCAAACTCAATTGATGACTCAACTGAGGAAGATATGCAGAACTATCCTATTGAGTTTCTTAATGAGTTAACTCCAACAGGAATGCCGAGGCATAAACTGAACCTTAAAAAGGGAGCAATAATTATGCTCCTCAGAAATATAAACACTAAAAGAGGATTGTGCAATGGAACCTGCCTCTTTGTTAAAGACTTGAAAAGAAACCTCATTATTGCTCAAGTAATAACAGGTTCAGCTTAAGGGGACATGGTCTTTTTTCCACGTATTGATTTAGCTCCATCCTCTACTAATTTGCCATTTACCTTAAGAAGACGACAATTTCCAGTTGCATTAGCCTTTGCCATGACAATTAATAAAGCTCAGGGGCAAACCTTAGAAAAAGTTGGCATTTACTTGCCAGAACCAGTATTCTGCCACGGTCAGTTATATGTTACATTATCTAGAGTTAGAACTTTTTCAGATGTGGTTGTAAAGGTTGTAGATGGTCCTGAACAAGACAAACTGTTACAGATATTTTATAGAAAAATTTCAAGAGGTTAAAAAATACCTTTTTTCCTGAATATCTGATCAGGTATTGTATATTGCAGATTGTTACAAACTATACTTACTGTATCGTGATATATATACGTTTCCATTTTATTTTTATTATTAATTTACTTTTGACTTCTTTACAAAATATTTTTGACAAAAGAAAATAAAACAAGAAATACAATGTGGTTAAATTATCTTACTATTTAATATAGACTGTTTCTACTAATGTTTATACACTACTGTTCTAGCGCCCGTTATTATAACGGGCTTAAGGTCTAGTAATAATAATAATACATTAACTCTCTTTTTAACTTCAGCTTACCATATTTTTCGCCCCATAAGATGCACTTTTTCCTCCCCAAAAATGGGAGGAAAATGCCCCTGCGTCTTATGGGGCAAATGGTGACAATTTAACATCGCTGGATGCGATGTACGGAACGGGGGCCGGGGGAGGGACTGGGAGGAGGAGCTGGGGGCCGGCAATAGCGGTGGGGCGGTGCGGTCACTGTACTATAGCCCCGCACCACCGCTCCGGTATTCTAATATAAAATGTATTATTGAATTAAGTTATTAAACATGCCCCCCTCACTCCTAATAGTACCGTATATCCTAATTGCTTCTGTATAATGCCGGCAGGCAGGCCGGGCGGCAGCGTAACTCCCTGATGTCACGTGCCTGCGCCGCCTCCTTTATGAATGAAGCAGGCGGCGCAGGCAAGTGACATCAGTGAGTGACGCGCCGGCCGCCCGGCCCGCCTGCCGGCATTATACAGAAGCAATTAGGATATACGGTACTATTAGGAGTGAGGGGGGCATGTTTAATAACTTTTAATTCAATAATACATTTTATATTTGTATACTGGGGGGGCGGGGGCGGCGGGGAGGGCACACAGAATCTGTGGATGGCACAGTTAAGGGGTGGGGGTCTGTGGATGGCACTGTTATTGGCTGGGGGGGTCTTTGGATGGCACTGTTATGGGGTGGGGGGTCTGTGGATGGCACATATATAACAGTGCCATCCACAGATCCCCCCCCTGTAACAGTGCCAGCCACTGATCCCCCCCCCCGTAACAGTGTCCGTCATCCACAGATCCCCCCATAAGTGTCCGTCATCCACAGAGCCCCCCATAAGTGTCCGTCATCCACAGATCCCCCCATAAGTGTCCGTCATCCAAAGATCTCCCCATAAGTGTCCGTCATCCACAGATCCCCCCATAAGTGTCCATCATCCACAGATCCCCCCATAAGTGTCCGTCATCCATAGATCCCCCCATAAGTGTCCATCATCCACAGATCCCCCCATAAGTGTCCGTCATCCACAGATCCCCCCATAAGTGTCCATCATTCACAGATCCCCCCATAAGTGTCCATCATCCACAGATCCCCCCATAAGTGTCCGTCATCCACAGATCCCCCCATAAGTGTCCGTCATCCACAGATCCCCCCATAAGTGTCTGTCATCCACAGATCCCCCCATAAGTGTCCGTCATCCACAGATCCCCCCATAAGTGTCCGTCATCCACAGATCCCCCCATAAGTGTCTGTCATCCACAGAGCCCCCCCATAAGTGTCCGTCATCCACAGATCCCCCCATAACAGTGTCCGTCATCCACAGATCCCCCATAACAGTGTCCGCCATCCACAGATCCCCCCATAACAGTGTCCGTCATCCACAGATCCCCCCCATAACAGTGTCCGTCATCCACAGACCACCATTAGTTCCAAACTCACCAAAAGCACACCTTTTGGTTAAAAATAATTTTTTTCCTTATTTTCCTCCCCAAAAACCTAGGTGCGTCTTATGGGCCGGTGCGTCTTATAGGGGAAAAATACGGTATATAAGGCATAGGAGAATTACAATAGAAAATCCAAAATGCTTTCTGAGTTCTTAAAATCTTAAGAGCACCCTCTCCCTACTCCATGGGCACTTAACCTTTTCAATACTAATTATACACATGTCTTTAACAGAGCTATTATTAACTGAGACAAAGTGTCTTGAAATATTAGAAATATTGCAGCCTTCAGGATTAACTACATCATTTAAATGCTCCAAAAACGCTCTTTCAGGGGTCTAATAGTACTTCCTATATGGATCTTGTTGTATGAGATACACATGATCATGTATACCGCATAGGTAGTGGTGCAATTTATATAATCCCTGATTAGAAACATCTAGGTGTTATCACTATTGAAAAAGTGACAAACAAATTTACACGTTCTTTAATTGCCCTGCAATTATAGAAACTCTAACATTTAAACCATATATGCTTTACCCTAAGAATTGCATCATGCCTACAGTGAATTTACAATATAGTAATAACTTTACACAGATTATTATAATAATAATTATTACTATGAATTACCGTACTTTGATTATTATTCTACGCCAATGACATTCTGTCTGATTTATTGCAGCATGGATGTAGAATCATATAAATAGGAAGCCCCGTATCCATGGGAACATCCTTTCTCCCAGTATACTGCTACTAATACTATTAAACATACATGGCTTAAAGTGGATATGCAATGATTGATGTAAAACATCAGACATCCAATAGTGCATGACAATTTCTTTCTAACAATTCTAGAACCAGCCTTGTACTACACATGGGTCCAGAGGTCTCCACATTAATTGCTCTGCCAGATTATCTTCAGCCTAGCAACTCAGGGGCCGTGTCCTTTCTGCTGCAACTCTCTCCATGTAACTGCCACAGCTTCTAACAGAACATATGGCTGGTGGCAGTTGAAGATTTACTTTGAGCACGTGCAACCAGCTCAGTGAGACAGTCAAAAAATAAGGAAAAGAACAAACAGGTATCGCTATACAGATACATTTTATCGAACAGCTCCCTGGGCATACTTCATTTTTATTTACATGCAATTACAAAAGTATTCAGATGCAGGTGCTGGTTTGAAAAATATTGAATGTGTTTCGTGACAACTCTTTTAATATAAAAAAAATCCTTCATTTTCTTATACCTGGACATTACAGCTACTAGGGGTTTTGTTCTGAGGGTCTGTTAAGACTAGAGCACCATACACATACCATGTATACGTTCTTTGCTTGTGCCAATATCATTTTGGTTCTTACTTTTGGTTCGTTTTTTCTCACATTTCCTGAATGATGTGAAATTTTAATTACTGGAATACTAGAGTGAGACTGTTTTTAAAACAAAAAAGTTGATACATTGGGTTATGATACAGACTATAATTGACAGACAATAAACTCCAATTTACAATAAATAAGAGCGCTCTCCGTGTTGCTTGGCCTGCTAAACCACTTTTAGCTGCATATATCTAATATTAAACCAAATGACCAGCTTCTAAAACAACATTATTTTATTAAAACAACCCACATAAATACATAGAATATATCTTGATTCACAAAGTCCAATGCCTATATTCTTAACAGTGCGGAGCTCACACACTATTATATAAAACCTAATGTTCCATAGTGTCCTTTTATCCACTCGGTGTCAATTGGATATGTAAGTCGGAACAGGGCTCCGACAGATATATAAAATGCACCACCAGTCCACTATAATGCTGGTTTCATATACTGCACAAATATGCCTAATTCAAGGTACGTATGATTATTGCTTACCCTAGTATGAAGAGGTTGTCAGTTGCTGGCCAGGTAGCTTATACATATACATAATTATCGTAGCTTCTCCGCTGCCGATCTCTGTGTTCAGTCTTTGTGCTGGTGCCGGCACATAGGTTTTCAGCGCATGCGTAATGGAGATCCAGAGACTCCAAGTAAAGCTCGTGGCTGTGTGCAATAATCTTCCAATTTAGCCCAGGGTTGTTTTAATAAAATAATGTTGTTTTAGAAGCTGGCCATTTGGTTTAATTCACAGACAATGCCTGCACATTTTTTGACCCCACTTAAAAAAAAGCTGTTGAACGGAGTCATGAAAACCATAATCTTTTTCTGAAAAATGCTGTCTGAAACAAGCCATAGGGTATGACCAAACATGGCGGGTTCACAGCAGATTTTGCGCAGTGGTAACTCTGCAGGGCATCTGGCTATCTGCATCAAATTATACAGATTTTGCTGTGGATTTTGGTGCAAAAATGCATTTTTTTCCCCTCTGTGAAATCCATGGCAAATATCAGCAAACTATGTTGACATGTTGTGGATCCTTGACATATGTCAAGTTATGTCCAGATATTGTTGCAGAATATATGCGCAGCAGAAATATCTCATCCTCTTTCTTTCTGCAAATTCTCCACAAAGGAATTGTGTACGGAAAAACTGCTCCAGCAAAGTGGAGGAGATTTTAGAAATTGTACCCACATGCTGCAGAAAAACTCACAGCATAAACTGATGTGCACTGAGGGGTTTCAGTCTGCTACATGTCAGTTTATGCGGCAGTTTTGACCCGCAATTTTCAAATTTTGCAGAGCAAAGATTGAAAGCCATGGAAGACCCGCTGTGAATTCTGCATCAATGGCTCTGCACAAACCAGCCCATTTTTTGCTGCAGCAGATTTAAGAGAAGCCCTCTGCTGGATTTATGTGACTAAAAACCAGTGTCGAACTTCTAGATGCTTTTCGGCAAGAAATGTTGATGTGAAAATAGACAGACAAACACAGCATGGAACTCGCAGATTTCCATTTATTCCATATGCACATGATGAAACACCAATTCACAACATCAATTAGTTACTATAGAAACATGTTCTACCTAACATTTTATACAAAGCACACAGTGGCGTAACTAGAAATGACTGTGTCCCACAGCAGATTTTTTAACGCCACCCCATCCCCCTCCCAAGCAACGTCTTTGCAACCCCCACTCTTGTGGCTACTCAAGATCGCTCTCTCAAGCAAGGCCTGGAAGCCGCTCCATCCATTTCCAACAGTATCACTGTAAATAAAGTCATGGTATAATACTGTTGAGGGGGCCCTGACAATAAAATCTTTTACTTCTCCTCCTGGGTAGGCCCCTTCTTAGATCGAGCACCAAAGCAGCTTCACCTGCTTCCCCTATAGTTACGCCCCTGTAAGCACAGATTTTACATATATATATACAAAGCACATTGGTGCGGCCTCATCTGGAATATGCAGTTCAGTTCTGGGCACCAGTCCATAGAAAGGATGCACTGCAGATGGAAAAAGTACAGAGGAGAGCGACTAAACTGTTAAGGGGCATGGAGGGTCTTAGTTATTTAGAAAAATTAAAAGAATTACATTTATTTAGTCTTGAGAAGAGGCGTCTAAGGGGGGACATGATTAACCTATACAAATATATAAATGGGCCATACAGAAAATATGGTCAAAAACTGCTCCATGAAAAATGCTCTTAACAGACAAGGGGGCACTGCCTCTGATTGGAGAAGAAAAATGTTCAGTCTCCAGAAGAGTCAAAACTTCTTTAACTGTGAGAACTATGAATCTGTGGAATAGACTTCCTCAGGACGTGGTCACAGGAGGAACAGTGGACAGTTTCAAAAATTATTCCTTATAAAAAAAGTGTAGAAATCTGAGTCTCACTTCTTTTCCAGAAATTAAAGGTTAACTGTCATGTTTTCATAAAAAAATCAATGGTAGCATATGTTACTGCTGCAGCGGCATTATGCATGAAGAAATCTTTAGTTTCTTCATATACCACTGTTTTCCTTGAGTTTTTCCCTTAGTTATGACTGTTTAAACATTTACAATATGAGGATCATCTCAAGATGGCTCATCTGCCAGTTTTCTGAGGCCAAAACTGCTTTCCCTCACTTCCCATACACACTTGCTGTAGCCTGCAGCTCCCTGCTAGCCAATCAGGTTAGATTACTGAGATACACGCCTCCTCACTCTGAAGACTAATGCATGCATGCAGTGTGGAAGACCGCCTCTCTGTCTTCTGTTTATATTAAAAGGAAGACAGACAAGCCCTAGCAATGGTCTTTTAAGGGAGCAGTAGAAAGGGACAGAGGACATTAATGAAAGCTGTTATTATAAGGTAATTACAGATCTTTTGACAATCATCGACAGACTAACTCAGGTATACATGCCTAGCTCTAATAAACTAGCAAATAAAATAAAAAATGACAGTTACCCTTTAACAATAAGAATAAAGAGTATATATGTAATAGTAAAGAGCCATTTTCAAAAGGTAGAAGGTTACGTGATAAATAGCTTTATATTGTAACCTAGTTTCTGCCTCAGCACGTAAAACATGATTACAGGTGACATTATTGTGTTTTAAACACCGCTTATTCCTTTGCTCTTTATAAATTGAGAATTAGCACAGAGAACATGCATTTTTAACCCAACATAACAACATGAATAATTAGAAGTAATTGTACTTTATCCCCTTATTTGAATGGAGTTGACGGTCAAATGGATAAAATCTAGTTGTTATTGAACGTTAATAGGTTATCCTTAAAGTGGTTGTGCAAGAATTTTTATTTCGGCAGGGGTCCTAGGGGTCAGATTCCCACCACTCAAATATTGATGGTGTATCCGGTGGTGTTTAAATCCCTCAAAACCCTTTAAAATTCCAAATATGTGATTCTTTTTTTATAATGGTAGCTTTCAGAATAGCATCCATTCATTCTTGAATCTCATTATATCCTATTGGAAACAAAAATATATGGTGCTTTAACAAGTATCATGCAGATCTAAAGTATATGATGTGAAATGTAGGGGTATTTATAAAAAGAAACAAAAACTAAATAATAAAGACCTAATGGCACAAAGTACTATAAAATAAATGAACTAATGCTAAAAAAAATAGACATAAAAGGGTCATTGGTGTGTAATTACCCACGTAAATCCATGTCATGCACTGCAATCACATACACATCATAAACATACAATTACATGGCAGTAATAACAATTATACACCAAGAATTGTTGTAATGAATCAGTAATTACATGCCAATTATCTGCACTAATAAGCCTCAATCTTGTTTACTCCCTACAATAATTTATACAATTAACAGTGGGCTAAGAAAATGGGGCAGATCATATATTAAGATTTAATGTTTATGGTTTATTTTCCAACAGAATAATGTGTCTATGTTATTTATGATCAGTATGTATCTGGATAGATGCGACACAATGCACTACAAAATCCCTATTTGCAGCAAAATGCACAACAGGGCTTTATACTAATGGACTTTTACACTACTTTTAGACCACTTTGGAGATGGTATAGTGTTCATCAACACCATGCACCAAAATCTAATACTGCAACACTAAAGGGGAGATTTATCATCTCCCTTGTGCCAGAAACGTAGCTTTAAAAAAATCGTAGGTCTTTTTTCGTGACATTTTAAAAAAAGTCACAACACCAAAAAGTCACAGTCACATCATAAATTAGGAGCATCCTCCTGTAGCACATGGGATATCCAAACTTACGCAGATTGTCCGCGGGTTGTCCACTTATGTTATATTGATGAAGCCAGACTGCTGCACCCCTGCTGATAAGCTGTGTGAAGAGAAGGCAAAGCTCATATCAGCGCTGTGCTCTCTTGCCTGTTTACATGCTCGCTATCAACATTGCAGAGGTGAGCTGCGTAACTACAACTTCGCCATCTCATTCACTTCTATGAGACGGCTCCATCCTATTCAAGTGAATGGGGATGGAGGAGTTGAAATTACAGAGGAAACAACACAGACAAAAAAGAAAAGAGAACTCAGTGCCCGAACAAGAGCTGCATTTGTAGTGTCCCACTAGGTAAATGTGGGCACTACACAAGGGTCAATTGGGCCACGTTGTTCTCCACCTCCTGTGGGACAGTGGCAGTGTATTTCACAGTACCTTTTAATGCATTTTAATATGTATTTTATGTGTATTTTCCCTGTGATATGTGCAGCAGGCTTATTATGGTGTAGTTTAGCATCCTAGACACTAGAGGGAGCTAGGAAACACCTAGTATATATACTTAGACCCAGACAGGGAGGGGTTAGTCTGTAGTCAGGAGTCTGTGGAGACAGAAGTGAGAGGGCACCAGCCAGAGATATGCTGAGGGCCTCCTCCTGACATGCAGCTAGATAGTCCAGTCTTCTAGCTGCTACCAGGAGGCTAGTGAAGAATCGTAGCCTGCCTGTGGATAATGAGCCTCAGTTAGCTCAGAAGATTTACCCCATGAGAAGAGTTACCTCCTGGTAGAAAACCTGCAGTTCCCACAAGCCAAGCAGAGCCAGTGTTACCAGCTAGTACAAGTAAGCTGAAGGGCAGAAGAAGTAGTAATGTAAAGCAAGGATAAATACGTGAGGAAGATTGTTACCAAGGATAGAAGCCAGCATTGAGGTATCCGGGCCCTGGGATAAAACCAGACAGGAGTTCTAAGGAACAGTGTACACTATTTCTGAGAAGAAGGTACAGCCTGATTCTGAGTGTGTTGTTGTTTACCCTCTGAGTATCTTGCAAGGAACAGTATACCTGCCATAATTGTGAAAGCCTGCTTGTGAAGTGTATCTTATATGTGGAACTGAATTGACATCCATCTGTACAAAGTTGAACTGTTTTCAAGTAAAGCAAAGTTTGGTTCACTATACCATCTGTGTACCTCACTTATTACAACTAGAAATCGGTGTGTCACCGTTACAGGCATTGGCGTCACGTTTCTTAAAGGGACCTTGCCCCAGGCACATAAAACACCTGCAACATCCAGGGCACCTCATCCACCACCAGGCCTGGTCCCTAAATACAGAGTGTGCCCCAGAGGACCCCTGTGCCAGCCTCTCCTTCACTGCTATACGCCTGCCCAGGGTTTTCCTACAAAACTGTGAGTAACCCTCGCTTGCCCATTAACCGTGACCTCACGATCGCAATACCCTGCAGGTCTGGCGTGCTGCACATTCTCTTCAAACAGCTGATCAGTGGGGTTGCCTGAGGATAGCTCATCAATTTAACAAAAGCGGACAACCACTTTCATCATCAATTACATGTATCTAAAGTAATCACAGGAAGTGTAAATTTTCCATAAATAGAATAACCCATTCCTTATACAATTATTTTTTTATGGGAAATATAGGTATTTAAAGGAATATCATGAGATTAAAAAAAGTCAGCTTTCTTCACTTAAAGGGAACCTAAGGACAGCATAGTATAGTGATAGACCCACTGATTTCAGCGAGCTGTCACTTTTGGCCAGTGAGGCCTGCCTACAGCCTGCTGAGGGAGATAAGTCCAATGAGACTCACTGTCTCCTGCCCTTCACCAGCAGGTTTCTTTGCTGTTACACATAGGAAAGAAACCTACCAGTCATGGGCAGGAGGCAGGGGAGGGCAGGGCCATGATTCTCATCAGACTCATCTCCCTAGGGGCACTGGCGTATGCTGCGAGGTTTGGCGTGTCAGTACTGTAAAAGTACTGAATGCTAGCCCAAAAGTGACAGCCTGCTTAAATTAGCGGGTCTGTCACTATACTATGCTATCCTCAGTGAGTTTCTGAAAGACTTTTGATAAGTCACAGAGACATAGCAAAGGTTTTAATTGGTAGGGGTTAGAGCACTGAGACTCCTACTAATCACTAGTAGAAGGGGAGAGAAATGGTTGCCTATTGCGCTCTCTCCTCACTGCAGAGGATGTAATCAATACAGGCGCATAGACTTTCTGTTGAGTCGCTCTTGCTTCCCCTCCTGCAACTAGGAAGACAGAGTGATATGCGAGCGCTTCTCTGTCCTCATTCTACAGATCAGTAGGGGTCTCAGTACTCAGACCACCACTGATCAAAACTTTTGAGAAGTCTCTAGGACATATCCATCATAAATGGGTGTTTGATCAACACAACCAATGATCAACATGCAGTGTTAGGACACATAGAAGTTATAGAAACTCCCTCTATTAACCAGAGCTGTGAGTCATTCTGCTCTCATTCTGGCAGACCTGGTCAGTACACATTTTGCATGGTTAGACATTCCCACCAATTTGAATATTACTTAAAATTTATTTTTAAACTAATTTAAGTCCTGTGTAAACCAGTGATGCTCAACCTTACGGCCCGCAGGCCACATCTGGCCCGCGAAGCTGTGTCATGCGGCCTGCGCAGTGACTGGAGGCGGAGCTTGCGCACAGTTGAAGAAGAACATGAAGGGACATGCCTGGGCGGCTGCAGTGGCGCAATACTGAAACGATTTATCTCCATTCTAAACATCGAAGCAAATCACAGAACGAATGTAAGTGACTACCGTCGTTCCCGTGGCCCGGTAGTTGTTTGTAAGGGCAGTGCTGGGCTTCTACTGTGCTGTAGAGTTGGGGAAGTGCTGTGGATGTGTACGCGGTGCTGTTCCTTGTGACCGGAGAGGAAGGAAGGGCTGACCACCTTACTGCTTAATGGTGGGCACAGGCGACAGTGGTCTATGTGTGAGCAGTTTCAGGAGGGCTACCCCCTGTGAGTGTGGCTGGTACCTTAGTGAGGAGAGTTGGTATATATCCTGAAGGGACAGTGGTATCCATGTGGCAGGGGGTTCGGCAGTACATGGCTTTGAGGGGTAAGAAGGGAAACCCTCCTTGTTGTTTGGGAAGGCCTGGACATGAGTGGTGTTCATTGGTGTTGGTTGGAATTGTGACACTGGTAGCGGTGGTCTGCGCTGTGGCTGGCAGTAGAGAGAGTGGCCCCTTCCCAGTAATAATGCTCACATGTGCCCCTTTCCAAGTAATAATGCTCACATGTGCCCCCTTCAAAGTAATAATGCTCACATGTGCCCCCTTTACAGTAATAAAGCTCACATGTGCCCCCTTAACAGTTAGTAATGCTAACATGTCCCCCCCTTCACAGTCATTCGGCCTGCGCAGTGACCATAGGCAGAGCTTGCGCTCAGTTGAAGAAGAAGGGACATGCCTGGGCCGCTGCAGTGTCGCAGTACAATTATTTTCTGCAGCGACTGGAGATCCCATTTCCCCATACTGGTCAGTACAGACCTCATCTGGACTCTCAGCCAGGCATCAGAGCACATCGAAGAAGGTGAGGACGAGTCAGAAGGGAGCAGGAGTTCTATGGAGGATGTGACTGGCAAGGTGTGGTAGTGGTGGGAAGTGTCTTTTACTAAGTCTGGTGCCTGTGTAGGCCATTTGGGTTGCTCCTCAGGAAGCGATCCTCACCAGCTTAGTAATATTAATGCTGCACCCAAAGGCATTTGTGGAGAGTTTCCAGCATTCCACTCCTTAGTCTTGCTATGTGAAGATATGTGTCCTCTTCACAGTAATAATGCTCAGATGTGCCCCCTTCACAGGAATTAAAAAAATAAATAAATCAGTAAATTCTCACCTACCGTATTTTTCGCCCTATAAGACGCACTGGCCCATAAGATGCACCTAGGTTTTTGAGGAGGAAAATAAGAAAAAAAAATGTTTTAACCAAAATGTGTGCTTTTGGTAGGTTTGAACTAATGGCGGTCTGTGCATGACACTATTATGGGGGATCTGTGGATGATGCACTGTTATGGGGTGGGGGATTTGGGGATGGCACTGTTATGTGGGGGATCTGTGGATGGCACTGTTTTGGGGCGAGCTGTGGATGGCATTATGATGGGGGGGGGCCTGTGGATGGCATTATAATGGTGGGGGGGATCTGTGGATGGCATTATGATGGTGGGGGGGAATCTGTGGATGGCACTGTTATGGGGTGGTGGATCTGTGGATGACACTGCTATATGTGTCATCCACAGATCCCCCCCTATAATAGTCCCATCCACAGATCCCCCCATCATAATTCCATCTACAGACCCCCCACCCCATCTTTATCCCAATCACAGATTCCTAGGGAGGGACTGTAGTAGGCGGGGAGAGCGGCGGGGCCGTGCAGGCACTGTACTCTGGCCCCGCAGCTCAATATGTACTGTATTATACGTAGTGTTAATCATCAGATCTAAACTAAATAATGATACGCTCCCCCTGCTCCCCATGTGTACCGTACTTACCGGTACACATGTCACACTCCTGTAGTAAGCACTAGCAGCTAGCAGGCAGGCCGGGCGGCCGTAACTCACGGAGGTCACGTGCCTGCTCCGCCTACTTCATTCATAAAGTAGGCGGAGCAGGCACGTGACCTCCGTGAGTTACGGCCACCCGGCCTGCCTGCTAGCTGCTAGTGCTTACTACAGGAGTGTGACATGTGTACCGGTAAGCACATGGGGAGCAGGGGGAGCGCATCATTATTCAGTTTAGATCTGATGATTAACACTACGTATAATACAGTACATACTGAGCGGCGGGGCCAGAGTACAGTGCCTGCACAGCCCCGCCGCTCTCCCCGCCTACTACAGTCCTTCCTCACTAATACATCGCAGACTGCGATGTAAATTGCCAGCATTCTCCCCATAAGACGCAGGGGCACTTTTCCCCCACTTTTGGGGGGGGAAAGTGCGTCTTATGGGGCGAAAAATACGGTAGTTCCTTTGATGATCTGCACTCCCCAGCAGCAGGATACTGTCACACATTACGCTGCTGGTCTGTGTCTCCTGAACAGCCCAGCAGTGGGATGTTTGACTGCATCACGCAGCTGAGAGAGCAACTACTCAGAACGGTGGAGCGGATGGCTCCTTGCTTCACAGTTACAGGCTGTCTATGCTGCCTATGAATGCAGAGACAGCTGAGAGTGGGACATACCTCAGCCGTTCCCAGGCAGTGGGACAGTCACTAAAATCAGCGACTGTCCTGCCGGAACTGGGACAGTTTGGAGGTATGTATACAAGTTCTCTGTGCTGCATATGTAGAGCAAATCTATATAAGTCTGCCTGGTCATACTTTTTTTTTAAGTTGTGCCCCATTACCATCTAGTGGCTGCAATTTTAAACAACACCAAAATAAGGGCCTAATTTGTTGTTGGGTAGTTCACATACCATTGAACTCCAATATAATGCAAAATATTTATTTATTCAATTTTAAAGGTGCTCCAAAAAAAAGTGTTGGCACTCAATTTGGTAGGTTTGTGCAGCAGCAGCTGTAGAAAATGGCAGAAGGGAAGAAACGTAAAGTCGATTCTAAAAGCAGAAATTTTCACGAGAAGTGGACAAATTTGTACTTTTTTGTGCAAAAAGACAAGAAGCCTTTATGCCTCATTTGTAAGGACACTGTTGCAGTGTTCAAGGAGCACAATATCAAACGACACTATGACAGCAAACACAAGATAACTTATGATCAATATGTTAGTGTGTGCCGTGAACAGAAAATTGGCAAATTGCGTGAAGCAGTTGATGGATCAACAAAAATGTTCAAGAAAAAGAGAAAAGAAAATGAAGCAGCTGTTCGTTCAAGTTTTCGGGTGGCTCATATATTGAGTAAGGAAGCCAAACTCTTTTCTGAAGATGAATGTGAAAAAGTGCATCTTGGCTGTAGTGGAAGAATTATGCCCAGAAAAAAAGAGTGCAATTGAAGCTGTTAGCCTGTCACGAATGACAATCACGAGACGAGTGGAAGATTTGGGAGGCGACCTTATGCTGCAACTGAAGACAAGAGCAGGCCAGTTTGAAATGTTTTCAATTGCTGCTGATGAGTCTACAGACGTAAGTGACACTGCTTAATTGCTAGTGTTCATTTGTGGTATAAACTCTACATTTGAAGTTATTGAAGAACTGGCAGCTATGAAAAGCATGAATGGAACAACCACTGGTGAAGATTTGTTCAGAGAAGTATCAGAAGTTATTGACGAGCAAGGCCTGGAGTGGAGCAAGTTAATAGGAGTGACTACAGATGGTGCAAGAAGCATGGTTGGACGGCACAGTGATTTGGTAGCTAGAATACGTCAAAAAGTGATAGAATCCAATGGTTCTCCACCACTGGAGCTCCACTGCATAATTCACCAACAAAATCTTTGTGGGAAGCAGTTGAACTTGTTATGAAGGTTGTCAGTAAATGTGTAAACTTCATACGATCACATGCACTGAATCAGAGGACTTTAAGAGAATTTCTCATTGAAGTGGAATCTGAACATAAAGATGTTGTTTATCACAGTAAAGTCGAAGCAAAGTGTTGAAACGCTTTTTTGACCTGAGACATGAGATTTCTATCTTCATGGCTGAAAAATCAAAACCGCTTCCAGAGATTAGCGATCCATCATGGCTCTGGGATTTAGCAATCTTGTGTGATTTGACAGCTTATTTAAATGAACTGAATCTAAAGCTGCAAGGCAAAAGTAAGCTAATCTGTCATGTGTATGCAGACGTAACTGCATTTCAAGCCAAATTGAAATTGTTCATACAACAAGCTGAAAGAGAACAGTTGTTGCACTTTCCAACATGTGCTGCACTACATCAGGAAGACATGAATGTTAGCCTCCCAAAAGGAAGAATGGTTCAGCTTCTCAAGCTGCTAAGTAAAAATTTTTAAGAAAGGTTTGCAGATTTTCACCACATGAAGAATAATATTCGGTTGTTCGAAAATCCTTAGCTGGAACTGATTGACTTACAATCCCAGACATCACTGCAGGACAATTTTTTGAGAAAAAGCACTACCTAACTTTTATGCCGAACTATGTCCAGAAACATTTCCAAATTTGCGAAAACAAGGACAAAGAATGATGACAACTTTTGCGAGTACTTACAGTTGCAAGAAAAAGTATGTGAACCATCTGGAATGATATGGATTTCTGCACAAATTGGTCATAACATGTGATCTGATCTTCATCTAAGTCACAACAATAGACAATCAAAGTCTGCTTAAACTAATAACACACAAAGAATTAAATGTTACCATGTTTTTATTGAACACACCATGTAAACAATCACAGTGCAGGTGGAAAAAGTATGTGAACCCTTGGATTTAATAACTGGTTGAACCTTCTTTTGGCAGCAATAACTTCAACCAAACGTTTCCTGTAGTTGCAGATCAGACGTGCACAACGGTCAGGAGTAATTCTTGACCATTCCTCTTTACAGAACTGTTTCAGTTCAGCAATATTCTTGGGATGTCTGGTGTGAATCACTTTCTTGAGGTCATGCCTCAGCATCTCAATCAAGTTGAGGTCAGGACTCTGACTGGGCCACTCCAGAAGGCGTATTTTTTTTCTGTTTAAGCCGTTCTGTTGTTGATTTACTTCTATGCTTTGGGTTGTTGTCCTGTTGCAACACCAATCTTCTGTTGAGCTTCAGCTGGTGGACAGATGGCCTTAAGTTCTCCTGCAAAATGTCTTGATAAACTTGGGAATTCATTTTGCCTTCGATGATAGCAATCCATCCAGGCCCTGATGCAGCAAAGCAGCCCCAAACCATGATGCCCCCACCACCATACTTCATAGTTGGGATGAGGTTTTGATGTTGGTGTGCTGTGCCTCTTTTTCTCCACACATAATGTTGTGTGTTTCTTCCAAACAACTCAACTTTAGTTTCATCTGTCCACAGAATATTTTGCCAGTACTGCTGTGGAACATCCAGGTGCTCTTGTGCAAACTGTAAACGCAATGTTTTTTTGGACAGCAGTGGCTTCCTCTGTGGTATCCTCCCATGAAATCCTTTCTTGTTTAGTGTTTTACGTATCATAGATTCGCTAACAGGGATGTTAGCATATGCCAGAGACTTTTGTAAGTCTTTAACTGACACTCTAGGATTCTTCTTCACCTCATTGAGCAGTCTGCGCTGTGCTCTTGCAGTCATCTTTACAGGACGGCCACTCCTAGGGAGAGTAGCAGCAGTGCTGAACTTTCTCCATTTATAGACAATTTTTCTTACCGTGGACTGATGAACAGCA
Organism: Bufo bufo; assembly: GCF_905171765.1. Classification (NCBI taxonomy): domain Eukaryota; kingdom Metazoa; phylum Chordata; class Amphibia; order Anura; family Bufonidae; genus Bufo; species Bufo bufo. Next base: position 143,324,383 of record NC_053390.1, on the reverse strand, counting down.
ATGCTTTTGGAGTTACTTTTATAACCCTTTCCAGCTTTATGCAAGTCAACAATTCTTAATCATAGGTCTTCTGAGAGCTCTTTTGTGTGAGGCATCATTCACATCAGGCAATGCTTCTTGTGAAAAGCAAACCCAGAACTGGTGTTGGTTTTTTATAGGGCAGGGCAGCTGTAACCAACACCTCCAATCTCATCTCATTGATTGGACTCCAGTTGGCTGACACCTCACTCCAATTAGCTCTTGGAGATGTCATTAGTCTAGGGGTTCACATACTTTTCCCACCTGCACTCTGAATGTTTACATGGTGTGTTCAACAAAATTTATTATTTGTGTGTTATTAGTTTAAGCAGACTGTGATTGTCTATTGTTGGGACTTAGATGAAGATCAGATCACATTTTATGACCAATTTGTACAGAAATCCATATCATTCCAAAGGGTTCACATACTTTTTCTTGCAACTGTATGTGTGTGAACAAACTTTTTCAGTGCTAAAGAGAGCAAAACCTGTCTCACGCTCTCGGCTTACTGACGATCATTTGTATTCTGTGCTGAGAATCAACGTGACAAACTTTGACCCAAACATTTCAAAACTGGTTTCTGGAAAACATCTGCAGATGTCACATTAATGAAATTACATCAAATGGTGAGTGCAGAAATTATTTCTGTGTGTGAACAAACTTTTTCAGTGCTAAAGAGAGCAAAACCAGAAATTATTTCTGGTTTATGCTTTCTTTCTAATACTGTGTTATCTAAAATGCTAGAATAATTTCCTTTTTAATAATTTATTTTCTTTCTGGCAAAGCTACCTGGTTCTGGCCTGCGAAATTAATTCCATGTCTAGTGCAGACCCTAGATGAAAAATGGTTTGGCACCAATGGTGTAAACCAATTAATAAACCATATTTTTAGTAGGGCTGCCACTTCACGCATATGTGTCCTTGATGCTGGGTTTGATGTGAACACCACTGATCTGCATAGTGCAGAAAAGTGGTGCTGGCTCCTGACAGCAGCAAACGATGCTGAGGCTTGGTATGCTGGTAATTGGACCATTGAATAACAAACCCTGTATGCATTTCAGTATATTGGGATTTACCTATACAGGAATATAAATGTAATTGGGCAGCCAATTACCAACATTGTCATCAAGCTGATATACTGCTGCCAGTAAGAGAGGATTGTAGGTGTTAGACAACCTGGCTTTGTTATAGTAAAACAGTCTCTCTTTTAATGAATATATGATGGGTGTCATAGTGCACAATTCTCAAGTATCTCAGAGTAGGCTTTTCCCAATAGGCCGTGTACAGGGATGACTATGGTAGTGGTGCTCCCGGAGTCTCTTTACATAGGTAGTGTAAGGGATCGCTATCTCAAGCAGGGCGGTGATGACAGATTACTCCTCAGACAATGGGGTTAAAGTCCAAATGGTACTTTACTTTGGCACTTCAGCAATACAGATAATCACCTAGTTATTGTCATGACCGGCGTGCCGATCACATACATGACGCAAAGGGAGGGAAATGGGAAGGCCCTGTCCAAGGGAGAGGGAAAGGTGGTGACCCCTAACTCACCTTGAGGCTGGCATCTGACTGCCCTGACGTCCCTAGACGGGTTTCTCACCCGTACGCCGATCACGTGCCTAAACACTGGCTTTCCCTGAGATGAGCCCTACGTAGTGAATAGGGCGGTGGGAACACTAGTCCGCACCACTAACACTAAAGGGAAACACCAAGGAGAGGACAGACAATACAGACAAACATATAATCCCAGGTGGGCGACAACAGCGGACAACAAAAGCCCAACCGGGATCCGGAGGGTAACTCTCTGGAACAACAACCAGGAATCACAGCTACACAGCTCCAGTGGGTCAGTATAGAAGTCCAGGCAGGAAGCTCTATATCTGGCAACCAGAGAAGTGGAAGAGGGGAATATAAGGAGGTTGGGATTGCTGGACAAGAAACAGCTGAGGAGGAGAAGCTACGGATCCCTGAGTGAGCCAAAAAGAATTGCAAGGCAAACCCAGAAAGCTACCATTAAGAAACAGCACTATCTTTAGACATAGAGCTCGCAGCCACCCGCTGCGACTTCCTGACCCCGGGTATAACGGAGTCAGACGTGGCTCTTGACACCCTCGTGACAGTACCCCCCTTTCCACGAGGGGCCTCCGGACACTCAGGACCAGGTCTCTCAGGATGAGAGGCATGAAAAGCCCGAACTAACCTGTCGGCGTTTACCTCAGACGCTGGGACCCACATTCTTTCCTCTGGACCATAACCCCTCCAATGCACCAGATATTGAAGAGAGCGGCGGACCCGATGAGAATCAACAATTTTGGATATTTGAAACTCTAGATTACCATCAACAACAACAGGAGGGGGTGGCAGCGGTGACGGTTCTAGAGGTGGAACATACTTTTTGAGTAACGACTTATGGAAGACGTTATGGATTTTAAAAGTTTGAGGTAGCTCCAGGCGAAAAGCCACGGGGTTAATGATGGCTACTATTTTGTAAGGACCAATGAACCTAGGACCCAGTTTCCAAGAGGGAACCTTTAACTTAATATTCCTAGTAGATAACCACACATAGTCATTCACTCCTAGGTCCGGACCTGGTGACCGTTTCTTATCAGCCATGCATTTATATTTACCTCCCATATTTTTCAAGTTAGCTTGCACCTTCTGCCATACAGATGAAAGAGATGATGAAAACCGTTCCTCTTCGGGAACCCCAGAAGACCCCCCCTCTTTGAAAGTACAGAATTGTGGATGAAAACCATATGCACCAAGAAATGGTGACTTGCCAGTGGATTCCTGACGGCGATTATTTATAGCAAACTCGGCTAACGGTAAATATGATGACCACACCTCTTGGTTTTCAGACACAAAACACCTTAGATATGTCTCAAGGTTTTGGTTGGTACGCTCAGTCTGTCGACTGAGGATGGAAAGCTGAAGAAAAGGACAAGTGTACCCCCAAACGGGAACAAAAAGCTTTCCAAAACTTAGAAATAAACTGGGTTCCCCGATCCGAAACAACATCGGAAGGGACCCCGTGAAGCTTCACGATTTCACTGATGAATACCTGAGCAAGAGTCTTAGCATTAGGTAGTGCGGATAACGCAATAAAGTGTACCATTTTGCTAAACCTGTCTACTACTACCAAGATAACTGTTTTACCCGCAGACAAAGGTAAGTCAGTGATGAAATCCATTGACAGATGTGTCCATGGCCTATTGGGAATGACAAGTGGCAATAAAGACCCTGCAGGACGTGTATGAGAGACTTTAGCGCGTGCACAAGTAGAACAAGTAGACACAAAATCCATTACATCCTGACGCAACCTTGGCCACCAAAAACGACGAGACAATAGCTCCAAGGTTGCTTTACTACCCGGGTGCCCAGCAAGTGACGAATTATGATGTTCCTTTAATAATTCGAGACGCAGGTTTAACGGTACAAACAATTTCTCTGAGGGGCAAGAGATCGGGGCGTTCCCCTGGGCCTCTAACACCTTCCCCTCCAGAACAGAGTGTACAGCCGAGACAACCACTCCTCTTTGTAAAATAGGTACCGGATCACCCACATTACCCCCTCCAGGGAAACTACGAGATAATGCATCTGCCTTGGTATTTTTTGCCCCAGGACGATAGGTGATGAAAAAGTTAAACCTGGTAAAAAATAGCGACCACCTAGCTTGTCTAGGGGTGAGACGCTTAGCTGATTCGAGGTACAGAAGGTTTTTGTGGTCCGTGATTACCGTGACCGGGTGGACTGCCCCCTCTAAAAAGTGACGCCATTCTTCAAACGCTAGTTTAATAGCTAATAGTTCCCTATTGCCAATATCATAGTTCTTCTCTGCTGTTTTTTAGAAAAGAAAGCGCAAGGATGCCATTTGCCAGGAGACGGACCCTGAGACAGTACAGCCCCCACTCCCACCTCTGACACATCTACTTCAACAATAAAAGGCTGGGAGACATCCGGTTGGATTAGTACAGGTGCCGAGGTAAACCTCTCTTTTAGAGAGGAAAATGCAATTTTAGCGGCGTCAGACCATTTAGTAAAATCAGTCCCCTTCCTAGTCATGTCAGTAAGGGGTTTGACAATCACCGAATAATTTTTAATGAACTTTCTATAGAAATTTGCGAAACCCAAGAACCGTTGCAGTGCTTTAAGGTTCTCAGGAAGATCCCAATCTAAAATTGCCTGGACCTTCCTAGGATCCATACGGAAACCTGAAGCAGATAATAGATATCCCAGGAACTGTATTTCCTGAACGGCGAAGACACACTTTTCAATTTTCGCATATAATTTATTAGTCCGTAGGACCTGCAGTACCTGTCTAACATGTACCTCATGTGTTTTCAAATCAGCCGAATAAATTAAAATATAATCTAGGTATATCACCACAAACCTGCCGATAAGATGACTAAAAATGTAATTAACGAAATGTTGGAAGACAGCAGGAGCATTGGTCAGACCGAAAGGCATTACTAGAATTTCATAATGCCCCACAGGGGTGTTAAAAGCTGTCTTCCACTCATCCCCTTCCTTGATACGAATCAGATTGTAGGCCCCCCTAAGATCAAGTTTGGAGAACCACCTAGCACCCGCAATCTGATTAAACAGGTCAGGAATGAGAGGAAGAGGGTATGGGTCTCGGATGGTTATCCGGTTTAGTTCGCGGAAATCTAGGCAAGGACGCAGGCCCCCATCTTTCTTTTTAACAAAGAAAAACCCTGCAGCCACGGGTGATGAAGAGGGTCTGATGTGTCCCTTAGCCAGACTCTCGGAGATATAATCTTTCATGGCTTGTCTCTCGGGACCCGAAAGATTATATAACCTGGTCTTGGGTAATTTTGCCCCGGGAATCAGGTTAACCGGGCAATCATAAGGATGGTGAGGTGGTAACTTCTGACAACCCTTTTCAGAAAACACGTCCTCAAAGTCCGAAACAAATGTAGGTAGAGTAGCTATGGAGGCGACTAAGCAATTGCTATTTAAGCAATTTTCTCTGCAATGCTCACTCCACTCCAATATCTCCCTGGCCTGCCAATCCACCACTGGATTGTGCGCTACCAACCAGGGAAGACCCAATACCACAGGAGTGGGAAGGCCCTCCAGAACATAACATGATAGACACTCATTATGGTGGTCCCCTACCCGAAGGTGTAAGTTATGGACAATGTGAGTGAGGTTTCTCTGAGACAGAGGAGCAGAATCAATAGCGAATATGGGAATAGGTCTCTGTAGCGTACAGAGAGACAAACCATAGTGCGGGCAAAATGGGCATCTATCAAATTTACCCCTGCTCCACTGTCTAGAAAGAAAGAAATAGTCTCCGTCTTAACACCAAAAACAACAACCGCTGGCAACACAAATTGAGATGTTCGTATGGAGGAAACGTATACCCCCCCGGCTGACATCCTCCACACAGCCTGGGGTTAGTAGTTCTGACGGTCTTTTGTTTTTGAGAAAGGAAGGACAGACATTAATGAAATGACCCCTCCCCCCACAGAAAAAACAAACCCCACGCCTACAGCGAGCCTCAGGAGGACGGACCTGACGAGTAGTTCCTCCTAGCTGCATAGGCTCGTCTAGGTCCGTACAGACTAACTGCTGCTTCGGAGGGGTTACCAATTGCTCAGGATTTTTCAATCTGTCCCTAAGACGTCTATCTATTCTGATAGAAAGGGACATAACAGCATCCAGGGAAAAGGGGGTCTCATACAGCGCAAGCGCATCCTTAACCCTTTCGGATAACCCAGAGCAGAACTGACTCCTGAGAGCCGGGTCGTTCCACTGGGTATCCGTAGCCCACCTACGAAACTCTGATCAATACTCCTCTGCTGGCCTCTCTCCCTGTAGGAGTCTCCGTAATTTCGACTCAGCCAGGGCGACTCAATCAGGGTCATCATATATTAGACCCAAGGCCCAAAAAATTCATCCACTGACCGGAGAGCCTGAGAATCAGTGGGTAAAGAGAACGCCCAGGATTGCGGGTCCCCCTGAAGCAGGGAAATAGCAATCCCCACCCGCTGTTCTTCATTACCAGAGGAGTAAGGGCGCAGCTTAAAATATAACTTACAGGCCTCACGGAACGTCACAAATTTGTCTCTTCCCCCAGAAAATCTGTCAGGAAGAACAACCTTGGGTTCCGCAGCAACCTGGTTACCCATAGCAACCGCTGGGCTTGCGGTCTGTTGCAATTGCTGCTGTTGCTGGAGGACTGATGCCTTCAATCCTGCCTCCTCCAAAGACAGGCCTTGAAGTTGCTTTGTCAAAGCAGCAATAGGATCCATACTGGATTCTAAATAGGCAGAAAGAAAAAAATTGTAATTTAAAAAAATATATATTTTTTCTTTCTACCTACGCAAAATAAGGGCCAGATATAATGTCATGAGCTGCGTGCCGATCACATACGTGACGCAAAGGGAGGGAAATGGGAAGGCCCTGTCCAAGGGAGAGGGAAAAGTGGTGACCCCTAACTCACCTTGAGGCTGGCACCTGACTGCCCTGTCGTCCCTAGACGGGTTTCTCACCCGTATGCCGATCACGTGCCTAAACCCTGGCTTTCCCTGAGATGAGCCCTACGTAGTGAATAGGGGGCTGTGGGAACACTAGTCCGCACCACTAACACTAAAGGGAAACACCAAGGAGAGGACAGACAATACAGACAAACATATAATCCCAGGTGGGCGACAACAGCGGACAACAAAAGCCCAACAGGGATCCGGAGGGTAACGCTCTGGAACAACAACCAGGAATCACAGCTACACAGCTCCAGTGGGTCAGTATAGAAGTCCAGGCAGGAAGCTCTATATCTGGCAACCAGAGAAGTGGGAGATGGGAATATAAGGAGGTTGGGATTGCTGGACAAGAAACAGCTGAGGAGGAGAAGCTACGGATCCCTGAGTGAGCCAAAAAGGATGCAAGGCAAACCCGGAAAGCCACCATTAAGAAACAGCACTATCTTTAGACATAGAGCGCGCAGCCACCCGCTGCAACTTCCTGACCCCGGGTATAACGGAGTCAGACGTGGCTCTTGACACCCTCGTGACAGTTATATTGTCACTGGGTGAGGGGAGGTTCCAGCACCCCAAAACACAGCAAAATAAACCCCTGCCCATCTGGGCTCTAACTAACACAAAGTTGTCTTTAGCTAACCTATTGAGCACAGGGCACACATGGGGAATCAGGCTTCAATAGCCAGCAAGTCAGCCAGCTTCCTTGTCTTTCCAGGCACAACTCTCAGACTTAAAGCCTGGGATATGCTTTATTTCCCTAACGATCCGAGCTGGACTACACCTGGGGATCCCTCAGGCTAGGGGAAAACAGGCCCTGGACTGGGAAGATCACACTACCAAACCTACCTTCCGCATCCAAATAAAATCCAGCCCTAGAACCTTAATAAGAATAGCCCCATCTTTCTGGATTTTACTTACCTCACCCAGTTGAGGAACCTACACACTTCCAGGACTTTACCATACACATTACCACTAGAGATAAGCAAATTTTTCAAAAATTCTATTTGGCTGGTTCGCCGAACTTGTAGAAAAATTTTGGTTTGATCCGAATTTATTTGCGGCGAATCGTGTCAAATGACGTCTATTTCCTGGCTGCAGAGAGCCTTTATAGTGGTTTAGAACACTGTGCCTTGCAGTAACACGCATAGGGAGTCTGCTGTGGTAGTGAAATAATACTGTGAGTCAGTATGACATGCAGATGACAGGCGTCACTCTTAGAATCACTGCACACCTCACTTATTTGGGCCGTCATGGGGTCAAAACTGACCAAATAACTCAAGTATAAACTCAGCCTTACAGGTCGATGTTAGCGGCTAGAAGAAGCACATTCATTTAACACCATCGTCAGCTGATTCCACATAGATGTCTACAGAACCTGTTCTATTAAACGCTTATAGAGCCACACGACAGAGTGGAGAGGGTGTCAGAAGTTTGTGTTGAGGTCACTGATTATTTTGCCTTTCCTCTGATCCGTCAGAACAATAACCCCAAAAAAACAGATCCTGTCTGTTGAGCCTCCGCCTTCACTCAGTCATCATTTCATCAGTAATCCATCAGTATTGATAATGCCCAAAAAAACAGGAGTGAATCCAAAACAGAGATGACACATAAATTGAATATTTGCATATCTTCTGTGTTTTGTACCCACTCCTGTTTTTGGTTTCCAAATCACATACAGGCCTTGCAGCTGCTAAACAGACAGGATCTGTTGTGCGTCTCATTTTTCTTTCCTTCTGACAGATCAGAAGAAGGGTCAAATAAATGATGATGTCAGCCAGGCCAAAAGGCAAAATAGTGGCCCAGTCATGAAGTGGGGAGGGTGGAAACAGCATGAGAAGTCCACAAAGTGGCCCTATGACATAGTGGTGAGGTGGAAGCAGCATGAGGAGACCACAGAGTGGTCCAATGACAGAGTGTAGAGGTGGTAGCAGCATCAGGAGGCCACAGAGTGGCACAATGACAGAGTTTAGAGGTGGCGGCAGCATCAGGAGGCCACAGAGTGGCATAATGACAGTGTGGAGGTGGCAGCAGCATCATCAGGAGACCACAGAGTGGCAAGGTGACATAGTGTGAAGGTGGCAGCAGCATCATCAGGAGACCACAGAGTGGCAAGGTGACATAGTGTGAAGGTGACAGCAGCATCATCAGGAGACCACAGAGTGTCAAGGTGACATAGTGTGAAGGTGACAGCAGCATCAGGAGACCACAGAGTGACATAGTGTGGAGGTGGCAGCAGCATCAGGAGACCACAGAGTGACCCGGTGACAGAGTGGGGAGGTTGGTGGCAATACGAGTACCAGCTAAAGATGGTGGGTAAAAGAAGGAGCACTTGGCATCAGATGTGTGGCATCAGACGGGTGGTAACATCAGAATAGTAGCTGAGACAGGTAGCCAGAAGAAACCGGTCTCTTTTGTAAAGTGTTGGTGTGGCCCCATGGATGATCTAGTCTGATGCATCAGGCATTGGTGGGTGGAAATCCTGACAGGTCAGTCTCTTAACATTTTGGGTGGATAGGCGAGTTCTTCTTGAAGTAACTATGGCCCCTGCCGCACTAAACCTGCTCTGATGCCACACTACTGGCCGGGCAGGATATCTTTTCCAGGGCAAACTCTGCTAGCTGCGGCCACAAATACAGTTTGGCTGCTCAGTAGTCCAGCGGATCTTCAATGCGGGGTGGCAGGGTACTGCCCAAGTATGCCACTACCTGCTGGTTCAGGTCCTGCTCCAGGTCTAGCTGCTGCTGCTGGTGAGTAGTTTCTTCACCAGGCGGGTAAAGAAAGCTGCTCATCAGCGACTATAGAGTTGCTGCTTATGGAGCTGGAACTGCTCCTACCCCCCGTCACCTTGCCACAGTAGCCATGGCAGAGGAACGTGAGCGCAGAGGGCCCTATAGTAGTTCATAGATGTCTCTATAGTAGTTCAGTTTGTCCTCCCTCTTAGCGTGTGCAAAAAAAGCCCCCATTTTGGACCGGTAGCGAAGGTCCAACAAGGTGGAGAGCCAGAAATCATCCCTCTGCCGAATGGTGACAATCCGTCTGTCACTACGCAAGCAAGTGAGCATACATCAGGCCATTTCTGCAAGTGACTCTGAGAGACTCCCTGCCTCCATCTCCACTGCATACTGCTGGGTCCTCTACCTAGTCTTCCTCATCGCCCTGTAGCTCCTCTGGCTGCTCCTCCTCTCCTGTCCCCTGTGTGTAAAAACCACCAATTTCGCTACATATTGCTTGTGTTCCAATGTCCTCCTGCTTGTCCTCCTCCAGTTCAGCCCCCACAGGGCTCATGTGGCCGTGAGATCTAGGCGCCACATCTCCAGTCCCCTGACCAGCCAGATTTACCAGCATCTGTTCCAGGACATGAAGCAATGAGACAAAGATAAATCATTTCAGAATTTTTTTCCACCTTTAACCACCTCCGGACCGCCGAACGCAGCGACGAGTCCTGGAGGTGGAGATTTCCTGTGAACGCGCGCACACAGGCGCGCGCGTTCACAGGATCGGAAGGTAAGCGAGTGGATCTCCAGCCTGCCAGCGGCGATCGTTCGCTGGCAGGCTGGAGATGCGATTTTTTTAACCCCTAACAGGTATATTAGACGCTGTTTTGATAACAGCGTCTAATATACCTGCTACCTGGTCCTCTGGTGGTCCCTTTTGTTTGGATCGACCACCAGAGGACACAGATAGCTCAGCAATATGTAGCACCAAGCACCACACTACACCTCCCCCACCCCCCGTCACTTATTAACCCCTTATTAGCCCCTGATCACCCCTGATCACCCCATATAGACTCCCTGATCACCCCCTGTCATTGATTACCCCCCTGTCATTGATCACCCCCCTGTAAAGCTCCATTCAGACGTCCGCATGATTTTTACGGATCCACTGATAGATGGATCGGATCCGCAAAACGCATACGGACGTCTGAATAGAGCCTTACAGGGGCGTGATCAATGACTGTGGTGATCACCCCATATAGACTCCCTGATCACCCCCCTGTCATTGATTACCCCCCTGTCATTGATCACCCCCCTGTAAAGCTCCATTCATACGTCCGCATGATTTTTACGGATCCACTGATAGATGGATCGGATCCGCAAAACACATACGGACATCTGAATGGAGCCTTATAGGGGGGTGATCAATGACAGGGGGGTGATCACCCCATATAGACTCACTATACACTACACCCCCCCTGTCACTTATTAACCCCTTATTAGCCCCTGATCACCCCTGATCACCCCATATAGACTCCCTGATCACACCCCTGTCATTGATTACCCCCCTGTCATTGATCACCCCCCTGTAAAGCTCCATTCAAATGTCCGCATGATTTTTACGGATCCACTGATAGACGGATCGGATCCGCAAAACGCATACGGACGTCTGAATGGAGCCTTACAGGGGCGTGATCAATGACTGTGGTGATCACCCCATATAGACTCCCTGATCACCCCCCTGTCATTGATTACCCCCCTGTCATTGATCACCCCCCTGTAAAGCTCCATTCATACGTCCGCATGATTTTTACGGATCCACTGATAGATGGATCGGATCCGCAAAACACATACGGACATCTGAATGGAGCCTTATAGGGGGGTGATCAATGACAGGGTGGTGATCACCCCATATAGACTCACTGATCACCCCCCTGTCATTGATCACCCCCCTGTAAGGCTCCATTCAGATATTTTTTTGGCCCAAGTTAGCGGAATTATTATTTTTTTTTCTTACAAAGTCTCATATTCCACTAACTTGTGTCAAAAAATAAAATCTCACATGAACTCACCATACCCCTCACGGAATCCAAATGCGTAAAATCTTTTAGACATTTATATTCCAGACTTCTTCTCACGCTTTAGGGCCCCTAGAATGCCAGGGCAGTATAAATACCCCACATGTGACCCCATTTCGGAAAGAAGACACCCCCAGGTATTCCGTGAGGGGCATATTGAGTCCATGAAAGATTGAAATTTTTGTCCCAAGTTAGCGGAAAGGGAGACTTTGTGAGAAAAAAATAAATAAAATCAATTTCCGCTAACTTGTGCCAAAAAAAAAAAAATTCTATGAACTCGTCATGCCCCTCATTGAATACCTTGGGGTGTCTTCTTTCCAAAATGGGGTTACATGTGGGGTATTTATACTGCCCTGGCATTCTAGGGGCCCTAAAGCGTGAAAAGAAGTCTGGGATACAAATGCCCTCATAAAAGGAATGTGGGCCCCTTTGCGCATCTAGGCTGCAAAAAAGTGTCACACATGTGGTATTGCCGTACTCAGGAGAAGTTGGGCAATGTGTTTTGGGGTGTCATTTTACATATACCCATGCTGGGTGAGATAAATATCTTGGTCAAATGCCAACTTTGTATAAAAAATGGGAAAAGTTGTCTTTTGCCGAGATATTTCTCTCACCCAGCATAAGTATATGTAAAAAGACACCCCAAAACACATTGCCCAACTTCTCCTGAATACGGCGATACCACATGTGTGACACTTTTTTGCAGCCTAGGTGGGCAAAGGGGCCCATATTCCAAAGAGCACCTTTAGGATTTCACAGGTCATTTACCTACTTACCACACATTAGGGCCTCTGGAAAATGCCAGGGCAGTATAACTACCCCACAAGTGACCCCATTTTGGAAAGAAGACACCCCAAGGTATTCCCTGAGGGGCATGGCGAGTTCCTAGAATTTTATATTTTTTATCACAAGTTAGCGGAAAATGATGATTTTTTATTTATTTTTTTTCCTTACAAAGTCTCATATTCCACTAACTTGTGACAAAAAATAAATACTTCCATGAACTCACTATGCCCATCACGAAATACCTTGGGGTGTCTTCTTTCCAAAATGGGGTCACTTGTGGGGTAGTTATACTGCCCTGGCATTTTAGGGGCCGAATGCGTGAGAAGTGGTTTGAAATCAAAATCTGTAAAAAATGGCTGGTGAAATCCGAAAGGTGCTCTTTGGAATGTGGGCCCCTTTGCCCACCTAGGCTGCAAAAAAGTGTCACACATGTGGTATCGCTGTACTCAGGAGAAGTTGGGGAATGTGTTTTGGGGTGTCATTTTACATATACCCATGCTGGGTGAGAGAAATATCTTGGCAAAAGACAACTTTTCCCATTTTTTTATACAAAGTTGGCATTTGACCAAGATATTTATCTCACCCAGCATGGGTATATGTAAAATGACACCCCAAAACACATTGCCCAACTTCTCCTGAGTACGGCGATACCACATGTGTGACACTTTTTTGCAGCCTAGGTGGGCAAAGGGGCCCACATTCCAAAGAGCACCTTTCGGATTTCACAGGTCATTTACCTACTTACCACACATTAGGGCCCCTGGAAAATGCCAGGGCAGTATAACTACCCCACAAGTGACCCCATTTTGGAAAGAAGACACCCCAAGGTATTCCGTGAGGGGCATGGCGAGTTCCTAGAATTTTATATTTTTTGTCACAAGTTAGCGGAAAATGATGATATTTTTTTTTTTCCCTTACAAAGTCTCATATTCCACTAACTTGTGACAAAAAATAAAAACTTCCATGAACTCACTATGCCCATCACGAAATACCTTGGGGTGTCTTCTTTCCAAAATGGGGTCACTTGTGGGGTAGTTATACTGCCCTGGCATTCTAGGGGCCCAAATGTGTGGTAAGAAGTTTGAAATCAAAATGTGTAAAAAATGACCGGTGAAATCCGAAAGGTGCTCTTTGGAATATGGGCCCCTTTTCCCACCTAGGCTGCAAAAAAGTGTCACACATGTGGTATCTCCGTACTCAGGAGAAGTTGGGGAATGTGTTTTGGGGTGTCATTTTACATATACCCATGCTGGGTGAGAGATCTTGGCAAAAGACAACTTTTCCCATTTTTTTATACAAAGTTGGCATTTGACCAAGATATTTATCTCACCCAGCATGGGTATATGTAAACATTTGGGCCCCTAGAATGCCAGGGCAGTATAACTACCCCACAAGTGACCCCATTTTGGAAAGAAGACACCCCAAGGTATTTGCTGATGGGCATAGTGAGTTCATAGAAAATTTTATTTTTTGTCACAAGTTAGTGGAATATGAGACTTTGTAAGAAAAAAAAAAAATCATCATTTTCCACTAACTTGTGACAAAAAATAAAAAGTTCTATGAACTCACTATGCCCATCAGCGAATACCTTAGGGTGTCTACTTTCCGAAATGGGGTCTTTTGTGGGGTGTTTCTACTGTCTGGGCATTGTAGAACCTCAGGAAACATGACAGGTGCTCAGAAAGTCAGAGCTGCTTCAAAAAGCGGAAATTAACATTTTTGTACCATAGTTTGTAAACGCTATAACTTTTACCCAAACCATTTTTCTTTTTTACCCAAACATTTTTTTTTTTATCAAAGACATGTAGAACAATAAATTTAGAGAAAAATTTATATATGGATGTCGTTTTTTTTGCAAAATTTTACAACTGAAAGTGAAAAATGTCATTTTTTTGCAAAAAAAATCGTTAAATTTTGATTAATAACAAAAAAAGTAAAAATGTCAGCAGCAATGAAATACCACCAAATGAAAGCTCTATTAGTGAGAAGAAAAGGAGGTAAAATTCATTTGGGTGGTAAGTTGCATGACCGAGCAATAAACGGTGAAAGTAGGGTAGGTCAGAAGTGTAAAAAGTGGCCTGGTCTTTAAGGGTGTTTAAGCTATAGGGGCTGAGGTGGTTAATGGGACCTATAAACTGTACCACTCAATTGAAAAACAAACTGAAATCTTTTAGGTAGAGGGAAGAAAACAAACAAAAAAAAAAATGGTTGCATAAGTGTGCACACCCTCTTATAACTAGGGATGTAGCTGTATTCAGAATTAAGCAATCACATTCAAAATCATGTTAAATAGGAGTCAGCATACACCTGCCATCATTTAAAGTGCCTCTGATTAACCCCAAATAAAGTTCAGCTGCTCTAGTTGGTCTTTCCTGAGATTTTCTTAGTCGCATACCACAGCAAAAGCCATGGTCCACAGAGAGCTTCCAAAGCATCAGAGGGATCTCATTGTTAAAAGGTATCAGTCAGGAGAAGGGTACAAAAGAATTTCCAAGAAATTAGATATAACATGGAAAACAATGAAGACAGTTATTAACAAGTGGAGAAAATATGGCACAACAGTGACATTACCAAGAACTGGGCGTCCCTCCAAAATTGATGAAAATACGAGAAGAAAACTGGTCTGGGAGGCTACCAAGAGGCCTACAGCAACATTAAAGGAGCTGCAGGAATATCTGGCAAGTACTGGCTGTGTGGTACATGTGACAACAATTTCCCGTATTCTTCATATGTCTGGGCTATAGGGTAGAGTGGCAAGACAAAAGCCTTTTCTTATGGAGAAAAACATCCAAGCCAGGCTACATTTTGCAAAAACACATCTGAATTCTCCCAAAAGCATGTGGGAAAAGGTGTTATGGTCTGATGAAACCAAGGTTAAACTTTTTGGCCATAATTCCAAAAGATATGTTTGCCGCAAAAACAACACTGCACATCACCAAAAGAACACCATACCCACAGTGAAGCATGGTGGTGGCAGCATCATGCTTTGGGGCTATTTTTCTTCAGCTGGAATTGGGGCCTTAGTTAAGCTAGAGGAAATTATGAACAGTTCCAAATACCAGTTAATATTGGCACAAAACCTTCAGGCTTCTGCTAGAAAGTTGAACATGAAGAGGAACTTCATCTTTCAGCATGACAACGACCCAAAGCATACATCCAAATCAACAAACGAATGGCTTCACCAGAAAAAGATTAAAGTTTTGGAATGGCCTAGCCAGAACCCAGACCTGAATCCGATTGAGAATCTGTGGGGTGATCTGAAGAGGGCTGTGCACAAGAGATGCCCTCGCAATCTGACAGATTTTGAAGAGTGGGCAAATCTTGCCAAGTCAAAATGTGCCATGCTGATAGACTCATACCCAAAAAGACTGAGTGCTGTAATAAAATCAAAAGGTGCTTCAACAAAGTATTAGTTTAAGGGTGTGTACAGTCGTGGCCAAAAGTTTTGAGAATGACATAAATATTGGAAATTGGAAAAGATGCTGCTTAAGTTTTTATAATAGCAATTTGCATATACTCCAGAATGTTATGAAGAGTGATCAGATGAATTGCATAGTCCTTCTTTGCCATGAAAATTAACTTAATCCCAAAAAACCTTTCCACTGCATTTCATTGCTGTCATTAAAGGACCTGCTGAGATAATTTCAGTAATCGTCTTGTTAACTCAGGTGAGAATGTTGATGAGCACAAGGCTGGAGATCATTATGTCAGGCTGATTGGGTTAAAATGGCAGACTTGACATGTTAAAAGGAGGGTGATGCTTGAAATCATTGTTCTTCCATTGCGTTGCATAAAAATGGCTTCACAGGCAAGAATATTGTGGCTACTAAGATTGCACCTCAATCAACAATTTATAGGATCATCAAGAACTTCAAGGAAAGAGGTTCAATTCTTGTTAAGAAGGCTTCAGGGCGTCCAAGAAAGTCCAGCAAGCGCCAGGATTGTCTCCTAAAGAGGATTCAGCTGCGGGATCGGAGTGCCACCAGTGCAGAGCTTGCTCAGGAAAAACATCAGGGACAGATTGATCTTCTGCAGAAAGTATGGTGAATGGACTGCTGAAGTCATATTCTCCGATGAAGCCTCTTTCCGATTGTTTGGGGCATCTGGAAAAAGGCTTGTCCGGAGAAGAAAAGGGGAGCGCTACCATCAGTTCTGTGTCATGCCAACAGTAAAGCATCCTGAGACCATTCATGTGTGGGGTTGCTTCTCATCCAAGGGAGTGGGCTCACTCACAATTTTGCCCAAAAACACAGCCATGAATAAAGAATGGTACCAAAACACCCTCCAACAGCAACTTCTTCCAACAATCCAACAACAGTTTGGTGAAGAACAATGCATTTTCCAGCACGATCAGTCAGGAATTGGCCCAGAAGTTGATTGAGAGCATGCCCAGTCGAATTGCAGAGGTCCTGAAAAAGAAGGGCCAACACTGCAAATACTGACTCTGCATAAATGTCATGTAATTGTCGATAAAAGCCTTTGAAACGTATGAAGTGCGTGTAATTATATTTCACTACATCACAGAAACAACTGAAAGAAAGATCTAAAAGCAGTTTAGCAGCAAACTTTGTGAAAACTAATATTTGTGTCATTCTCAAAACTTTTGGCCACGACTGTACACTTATGCAACCATATTATTTTATTTTTATATTTTTTTCTTCCCTCTTACTAAAAGATTTCAGTTTGTTTTTCAATTGAGTGGTAGTTTTTAGGTCACATTAAAGGTGGAAAAAGTTCTGAAATGATTTATCTTTGTCTCATTTTTCTACATCACAGAAACAAGACATTTTAACAGGGGTGTGTAGACTTTTTATATCCACTGTATGGAGAGTGGAATTCCAATGGGTGGAAACGTTGCATATCAGCCTATGTTGGGGGATGCCGTTCTGCCGCTGCAGCTCAAGGAGGGTGTGCCTTGCGGTGTATGAGTGGCTGAAGTGCTTGCAAAGTTTCCTGGACATTTTTAGGATTTCTTGCAGATGGGTGGAAGACTTCAGGAACCGCTTGACAACCAGATTGAACACGTGTGCCATGCAGGGCGCATGGCTCAGCCCTCCTTGAAGGCAGCGCTGACACCATGTTCTTCCCGTTGTCGGTCACCATGGTCCCAATTTTAAGTTGTCGCTGAGAAAGTCAGGATTCTATTTCTTGATGAAGGACACGGAGCAGTTCCTCCTCTCCGTGACTCCATTCGCCAAGGCAAACAAGGCGCAGAACAGCGTGACACTGTCGTGACCTGCACATGTGGTATGCTAGAGGGGCACTGTGAATTGTCCCTGCAGTGGAGGCTGAGGACACGGTGGAGGATGAGGAGGCAGAGGCAGACAACGTGGAGGCGGAAGCGGCGTCACCTGGCCAAGTTGCTGGTGTGGCTGTGCAGGAACCACGTTCACCCAGTGGGCCGTAAAGTACATGTATTGTCCCTGACTGTAGTTACAGCTCCAGAAGTCGGCGCTGCTGTGCACTTTGGCAGACACCGACAGGCTCAAGGACTGGCCCACCTTCTGTTCTACATGTGTGTGCAGGGCTGGTACTGCCTTTTTGGCAAAGAAATGACGGCTTAGGACTCTCCACCTCGGCTCAGCACATGACATCAGTTCTCTGAAAGGTGCAGAGTCCACCACGTGGAAAGGGAGGGACTGCAGCACCAGCAACTTGGACAGGAGCACATTCAGCTTGTGCTTATACACGACACAAAAGGGCTTTAGAACATATAACTGCACAGCTGAACGGAAAATAGGCCCTTATTTTTTTCCACTTATACACGACACAAAAGGCTATAGAACATATAACTGCACCGCTGAACGGCAAATATACTGTATGTTTCTTTTTTCCACTTATACACTCCACAAAAGGGCTTTAGGATATATAACTGCACCGCTAAACGGCAAATAGGCCCTTATTTTTTTCCACTTTTACACTCCACAAAAGCCTTTAGAACATATAACTGCACCGCTGAACGGCAAATATATTTTTCTTTTGCACTAATACACGACAAAAAGGGGTTTAGAACATATAACTGCACTGCTGAACAGCAAATAGTCCCTTATTTTTTTCCACTTATACACAACACAAAAGGCTTTAGAATATATAACTGCACCGCTGAACGGCAAATATATTTTTCTTTTTTCCACTTATACACTCCAAAAAAAGGCTTTATAATATATAACTGCACCGCTGAACGGCAAAGATATTTTTCTTTTTTCCACTTATACACTCCAAAAAAAGGCTTTATAATATATAACTGCACCGCTGAACGGCAAAGATATTTTTCTTTTGCCACTAATACAAGACAAAAAGGGCTTTAGAACAAATAACTGCACCGCTGAAGGGCAAATATAATTTTTTTTTGTGCCACTTATACACGCCAAAAAGGGCTGTAATTTCACACTTCACCACACAATGGCTAATAAGCCTGTTTTTCCACTAATACAAGCCAAAAAATGCTTTAGAACATATAACTGCGCACTGTTTCAAACAACACTTGCACCCCAATAACAAGAACAGTTTGCTGGCATTACAGAGCTGTATAATGGCAATTTGGATCCCCAGTCAGTGCAGCAAGGTGTAATAGGATTGCTCCTATTACCCAGGCTGTAATCTCCTCTACTGAACCCTGTTCTACATAAATGCTGTGGAATGATTCCTCCCTATCCTTTCCCTACACCTTGAATATTCTTTCCCTGAACTTGTAAATAATTTTTTTTAGCACAATGAAATATTTCCTAGCACTGTCCCTAGCACCTGCTGACATCTCTCCCTGCACACTGGAAAATGGCAGAATCCAAGATGGCTCAGGCTATTTATAGGGCTGTGACATCACAGGGTTGGCTGCTGATTGGCTGCATGCATGGCATTATGGGTGATGCATCGTTCCCAGAGTTCCTTGCTCTATGTCCTCACTCGTGCAGCAGCCATTTTAGGAAGAGATGCGATTCGTTACCACAAAGCATGAGGAAATTCGGATTCTGTGCGAATCACAATTTTTCCTGAAATTCGGATCGAATTCCACTTCATCAACTTTGTTTCGCTGATCTCTATTTACCACAGTAGGTACAATCTTCCAGAAAAAACAAAGGCGTAAAATCATTCCAAATATATCTCTGCAATGCTCATCTGCAGTTCTAGAACGGATGGCCAACCTGTCTCAGTATTGTGGCAGGCACCAGAAGCCATATAACCCAAACCACATGCAATGAAGTCTACAGTCGTATGCATTCATTACCTTTACTGTCTCTGTCTGAATACTGTCCCTTTTGTTATTTTTCTTTTTTTTACTTATACACTTCACAAAAGGCTTTAGAACATATAACTGCACTGGGGGGGGGGGGCACTAAAGGTGGCATTAATAATAGTGTGGGGCACTAATGAGGTATTAGTCATACTGGGTGCCACTAAGGCGACCTTAAAGGGCATATGTCAGCAGAGTTGTACCTATGAAACTAGCTGGCCTGTTGAAGGTATCTGTGTTACACTTACCTGGCAGAGAAGATACCGTGATCACTAAGGTGGTTCTCCGGGCATTGCCGTTACTCCTAGATGTTCTGCTCTCTTTGCAAATGCCACACCCCCTGCACTTTGATTGACAGGGTCAGACGCTATGATGTTTTATTTGTCTGGCCTTGTCAATCAAAGTGTAGAGGGCGCAGCAGTTGCAGAGAGACCAGAGCCTCTACGTGTAACAACAATGCCCCGTTTGCCTCTAGAGGCTCATTTGCATATATTAAAACATCATTTTTCTCAGCAGTGGCAGTGCAGGCACATATGAACATGGGACCAACACAGATGCCTTCAGCTGCCAAGTGCGCCTGTAACAGGTCAGACAGTTTTATAGGTACAAATCTGCTGACATTTAAAAACACTGGGAATTGATGAAAAAAAAACGGAAAAAAAAAACACTGGGGGCGACGAATGGAGGCATTGATAATACTAATGGGGGCATTCATAATACTGGGAGTCACTAAAGGGGGCATAAATAATACTGGAGTAACTAATGGGGTATTAAGCATACTGGTGGTACTATGGGGTACATATTGTGCACGAAGGGCACTGCAGGGTTTACAATAAAAAAAAAACATCCACTTCTAATGGTCTTTTTTTACACACCTTGAAATATTCCTTGAGGGGTTTAGTTTTCAGAATGGGGTCACATTTTGGGGGTTTCCACTGTAGGGGTACCTCAGGGTGTCTTCTTCATATGAAACATAGGTCCCAAAATCCACTCCTGCAAAATCTGTCCTCCAAAAGCCCTATGGCGCTCCTTCCCTTTTGAAACCTGCCATGCGCTCATGCAGCCATTAAAAACAGTCAGAAAACGACTGAAAAAATGGTTGAAAAAGGGTTATGAAAAGCCGTGTGACAGAGTGTCTAAATTTTTCATGTGAATGTAGTTTTAGAGGATAAAATTCCAGGCCCCAGGGACCGGTGAATATGTGCTTTACTCACCGCTCACTTTGCATTTTCTGCAGGTGCCGACGCTGCCTATTTGCTCACCGTATACTGCGTCGGTATGTAGTACACATAGGCAACCATCCTGCCCCAAGTGTCCTCTTTATTGAAAAGCAAAGTATGGTCATCCAAAGCATACTAAAGGTCTCCATGCCCACACCCCAGAATATACACCTCCACTGACCCAAAAGCACAAGAAAAGTTGGCCCCAATATTCTCAAAACTTTTGGGCCTATGGATCAGCGGTATGTCTGGAGGATGAAGAATGAAGCATATGCTGAAAAGAACACCCCACTCTACAGTGAAGCATGGCAGTGGCTTGCTAATGCTCTGGGTCTGCTTTGCTTCCTCTGGCAATGAAAACCTCCAGTGTGTGGAGGGCAAGATGTACTGAATCAAATATCAGGAAATTCAAGGAGAAAACGGCATGCCTTCTGTGAAGAAGATTAATCCAATCATACATAAGTCCATAAAGGCTTGATTTCAGAAGAAGTCCTGGAAAATTCTGCAGTGGCCATCATAGTTGTCTGACTTGAACCCCATAGAAAATTTTTGGTGGGATTTCAAACAGGTAAATGCTGCGTGCAAACTGAAAAATATCAGTTAACTGGAGAATATTGCCCATGAGGAATCTGTTAATAGGAATGCTTCTAGAAGCTGGTTTCTTGCTATGCATCACATTTTTAGCAGGTGTTATCAGCAAAAGGGTAAAAAAAGAATACTAAAGAGACTTGTCATGATGGGGTAGAATAATTCTGAGACCACAGTAGTCATTAAAAGTGCCATTTTGTGTTGAGTTTGGAGAAAGCACTTGTTATATTAGTTGTGTGAAGCTATTTAAATTATTCCTGTTTTGGTTTACTGCAAACAGCTAAAAGCTTATAAATTTGGCCAATAAACCTAATTTGCAACGTGGTTGAAAAATTTTGATTGCATCCGTATTTCCAAAATCTGTTTTCTTTTTCTATTTTGATGTGACTGATTCGCGAACAAAAAGAATCTTAAATCTCAGTGTGCCGCTATTCCTACAATAGCCCAATTTGAAGGGAATAGCAGGAGACTGAATTCATCACCTCTAAAGCTGGATTTTCACATTAAGCTTTTTGACAGTTTTGAAGCTAAAGCTAGGAGTGATTTAAAAAAAAAAATGTAAATATATATGAAAAGTCTGACTTTCCAACTTCTTCCTGTCGTAAAACAATTTTCATGTTTTTCGTTCTCATTTTTACTCCCTACCTACCAAAAGCCATAACTTTTTAATTTTTTTTATATATTTTTATTATTTTTCCGCTAACACACTTGTTTTTGTGGGACAAGTTGTACTTTATAATGGCCATATTTACTATTTCATAGTAATGGGAAGATGGAAAAAAAATATTAAAAGTGTGGACTTTGAAAAAATGCAGTTCAGCCATTTGTGTCATTTTTACTGCACAGTGAAATATAGTAATGTGCTTACGTCTACAATCTTACATTATATGAGCCAACATTTATATTAAGTGTGTGCGCCAGAAATTGTACCTTTTTCTGACATGCTAGACAGGACTTTCTGCAAGTCCACTTTTATCACAATTTTTTTGTTTACTCCTTCTTAAAACCTTCATTTGTAGTAGTCTTAGGGCTCAAGCACACAGGCATAATGTCTCAGTGCCCGTGCTGCAGACTGCAAATAGCGTCCCACAATGCATGGGCACTGGCTGCGTACACTCAGTTTGCGGATGCGGACCCATTGACTTGAATGGGTCTGCGATCTGCAACATATGGCCATAATAACTTTTTGATCACTTTTTCTTCAGTTTTTTGTGAAAGTGGCGATTTCATGTTTTGTTTCTCTCTTACGATGTTCACCATATGGTATAAATACATTTATATTTTGATTCATTATACGAATGCTGTATATTTTTTTATTTATTTGTTGTTTATATATTTTATATGCAAAATTGGGAAAGATGGTGATTGGAATCTTTAATTCTTTTTTAAAAATAATATTTACTGATTCACACGACCAGGATCGCAGCTCCCCTGACCCAAATTGACTGCATCATAGTATTTTATGATCATACATATTGTACTGTACTCACATACGTAACTGCTTTAACACCGCAAATGGACCAAGGAAAAGGAAAGAGGGCACCCTGAGTCTGATGTTTTTTTTTTAAGATAACCATAGTTTATCCCCTGGTCAGCAAACCTTTTAATCCAAGCAGAAGCCTGTGGCAAGGAAGTCTTTGCCCTTCACATAATCGGGAAAAAATACTGATAGTAGAATCAGCTCCTGGGACTCCAGAGGACAGAGATACAGGAAGAGGAGTTCTTACTTGCTGACCATAGACAATGAAAACTTGCTAGAGGACTCACTAACATGATTAATGTATGAGAATTAAGGTGTAAAGTGGCCTGATAATTATGGCGTACAGACGTGAAGTAACGTAGATAGTTGACCAAGACCTTGTTGACACACTCCACCTGCCCATTTAATTTACAGGTAATAGGCAAAAGAAAAGTCCAGTTTCACATCCAGAAGTTTGCAGACAGCCTTCCAGAATTTTGAGGTGAACTGCACTCCCTGATAAAACATGATGTGAGCAGGCAATCCATGTAGATGAAAATGTTCAGTAAACAATTTGGCCAGTTGGCTGGTGGAGGGAAGACTAAGGAAAGGCACTAAGTGGGCCATCTTTGAAAAATCATCCACCATTATCCAGACTACAGTAAATCACAAGGAAGGAGGAAGAAATTGTCTACCACTACCCAGACTACAGTGTACTCTGAGGAAGGAGACAAGTCTGTGATGAAGTCCATGGCGATGTGTTGCCACAGAATTTTTTTGAAGTTTGTCAGTTTTTGACTTTTAACTTTATTCTGAAACCATTTGCAGCATGAGGCAACTAATTCCTGAATGTCTTCAAAAATAGTAGGCCTCCAATAATGCCTAGTAATCATATTAGCTGTCATGAGGGTGTCACGACCTATCGCTGTCCCTGTTGTGCCTGAGGTCAGAAGTTCGCAGCAGGTGGCTACTCGCTCGGTAGATTGCTCGATGACCTACTGGTGAGAATGGATTCCAGTCCAGGTTTTCGTGCTTAAGTTTGCGATCCTTTTTGTCCCATTTTGGAATCTGTAGCTTTTCCTTTCAGCTGTTCTCTGTCAGCCACTCCCAGCTACTATATATTTTCCCTTTCTGCTTCCCTTTTTGCCAGAGATAGACCTTCTTTCCAGATCTTCTATTTTGACCTCTGGTGGAGTTGAAGTTGCAGTGGAGCTGTTGGAACTAGTGCTGTTGGCTCTCCGGTTCTCTCCTGTTGTTGTCTCCTGTTTGTTGTCTCCCTTCTGGGATTGTTTGCGGTGTTTGTCCTTTCCCTGTTGTTACCCTGGGTGTCAGTGGTGAGGAATAGTGCTCCCACCGCCCTACTCACTACCTAGGGCTTATTTCAAGGTAAGCCAGGGATGAGGCACGTGATCGGCATAAGGGTTAGCAGCCCGTCTATGGACGTCAGGGCAGCAAGATGCCAGTGCTGGGTGAGTTAGTGGTCACCACTCCCTCTCCTTAGTGGAAGGGTACTCCTCTTCCCTCCCCTCTGCACCAAACATCTGTTACATACATATATATATATATATATATATATATATATATATCTATATATATATATATATATATATATATACACTGCTCAAAAAAATAAAGGGAACACTTAAACAACACAATGTAACTCCAAGTCAATCACACTTCTGTGAAATCAAACTGTCCACTTAGGAAGCAACACTGAGTGACAATCAATTTCACATGCTGTTGTGCAAATGGGATAGACAACAGGTGGAAATTATAGGCAATTAGCAAGACACCCCCAATAAAGGAGTGGTTCTGCAGGTGGTGAACACAGACCACTTCTCAGTTCCTATGCTTCCTGGCTGATGTTTTGGTCACTTTTGAATGCTGGCGGTGCTTTCACTCTAGTGGTAGCATGAGACGGAGTCTACAACCCACACAAGTGGCTCAGGTAGTGCAGCTTATCCAGGATGGCACATCAATGCGAGCTGTGGCAAGAAGGTTTGCTGTGTCTGTCAGCGTAGTGTCCAGAGCATGGAGGCGCTACCAGGAGACAGGTCAGTACATCAGGAGACGTGGAGGAGGCCGTAGGAGGGCAACAACCCAGCAGCAGGACCGCTACCTCCGCCTTTGTGCAAGGAGGAACAGGAGGAGCACTGCCAGAGCCCTGCAAAATGACCTCCAGCAGGCCACAAATGTGCATGTATCTGCTCAAACGGTCAGAAACAGACTCCATGAAGGTGATATGAGGGCCCGACGTCCACAGGTGGGGGTTGTGCTTACAGCCCAACACCGTGCAGGACGTTTGGCATTTGCCAGAGACCACCAAGATTGGCAAATTCGCCACTGGCGCCCTGTGCTCTTCACAGATGAAATCAGGTTCACACTGAGCACATGTGACAGACGTGACAGAGTCTGGAGACGCCGTGGAGAACGTTCTGCTGCCTGCAACATCCTCCAGCATGACAGGTTTGGCATTGGGTCAGTAATGGTGTGGGGTGGCATTTCTTTGGAGGGCCGCACAGCCCTCCATGTGCTCGCCAGAGGTAGCTTGACTGCCATTAGGTACCGAGATGAGATCCTCAGACCCCTTGTGAGACCATATTCTGGTGCGGTTGGCCCTGGGTTCCTCCTAATGAAAGACAATGCTAGACCTCATGTGGCTGGAGTGTGTCAGAAGTTCCTGCAAGATGAAGGCATTGATGCTATGGACTGGCCCGCCCGTTCCCCAGACCTGAATCCAATTGTGCACATCTGGGACATGTCTCGCTCTATCCACCAATGTCACGTTGCACCACAGACTATCCAGGAGTTGGCAGATGCTTTAGTCCAGGTCTGGTAGAAGATCCCTCAGGAGACCGTCCGCCACCTCATCAGGATCATGCACAGGCATTGTAGGGAGGTCATACAGGCACAGGGAGGCCACACACACTACTGAGCCTAATTTTGACTTGTTTTAAGGACACTACATCAAAGTTGGATCAGCTTGTAGTGTGTTTTTCCACTTTAATTTGTGTGACTCCAAATCCAGACCTCCATGGGTTGAAAAATTTGATTTCCATTTTTTTATTTTTGTGTGATTTTGTTGTCAGCACATTCAACTATGTAAAGAACAAAGTATTTCAGAAGAATATTTAATTAACTCAGATCTAGGATGTGTTATTTTTGTGTTCCCTTTATTATTTTGAGCAGTGTGTATATATATACTGTATATATATATTTATAAAAAAAATTAAGATCCACTATGGATCCTATTGCTGCTTTGGCAAAGCAGTTACAAGGTCTGTCTCCTTGAAACAACTGATTTGAGGCCGTCGGTCCTTCAACAGCAGCTGCTGCAGCGGACCGCGAGCCTAGTGGTTGCTATGGGTAACAAAGTCAATCCGGAACCTAAGGTTACTCTCCCTGACAGATTTTCTGGAGGGAGATACAAATTTGTGGTGTTCTGAGAAGCCTGTAAATTATATTTCAGACTGCACTCAAATTCCTCTGGTAATTAGTGTTGATCGTGAATATTCTAATCGCGAATTTTTATCGTGAATATCGTCACTTGAAGATATAGAATATAGTGCTATATATTTGCAACCGCGAATATTGTAGATTTTTTTTTTTTCAGCAGTAACCTCCCTTCTTGCTTGTGGGCCAATGAGAAGGCTGCAATATCTTTGTCAGAGCTTAGCAAAATCCCTAGCAACCAAAAGGAAAGTTGCCTACCCCTTACTATATAAGAAACTCCTTAGCGGCCATCTTCTGCTGTTTTTTTTGCAGTTCTGAGAGAGAGCAGTGACATTGCTATGCTCTGTGCTTTCATCTGCATTCTATTCCTTAAACAAACCGGATTCCAAAAAAGTTGGGACACTATACAAATCGTGAATAAAAACTGAATGCAATGATGTGGAGGTGCCAACTTCTAATATTTTATTCAGAATAGAACATAAATCACGGAACAAAAGTTTCAACTGAGAAAATGTACCATTTTAAGGGAAAAATATGTTGAATCAGAATTTCATGGTGTCAACAAATCCCCAAAAAGTTGGGACAAGGCCATTTTCACCACTGTGTGGCATCTCCCCTTCTTCTTACATAGAAATCACGAGATGATCACGGCACTCTATCTAAGGCTGATAGGTTTAGGATGCGCGTCTAGGTGCGTTCCTTGCTCCACCTCTCGGAACTAGTAAGTAATATAATAATTTAGACAGCACTCCAGTATTAGATTAATGCTTTTTATTTGCCGGACATAGAGGTCCTTTTTGGGACTGAGGCAACATTTCGGGCAAAAAGCATGCCCTTCATCAGGCTGATGTAAAAAGAAAAAAGAAGAATTTTTTTTTTTTAATAATGTATGAATACACACAATATTTACAATTGACATGATTACAAATTTCTGTGAGTACATGATTACAATAAAGAAAACAGATAAATATGTATGAATACATACAATATTTATAATTGACATGATTACAAATATAGAAGGTTCTGTGAGTACATGATTCAAACAAGTAATTAGTTGCAATACAATCATAAATAACATGATTCAAGAAACATGGTTCAAAAAAGGGGGGAGAAGGGGAGAGTTTCATGATTATTAATAAGAGTTCATATGTTCCATGAGACTGGTATCCAATCTGGATACCAGTCTCATGGAACATATGAACTCTTATTAATAATTATGAAACTCTCCCCTTCTCCCCCCTTTTTTGAACCATGTTTCTTGAATCATGTTATTTATGATTGTATTGCAACTAATTACTTGTTTGAATCATGTACTCACAGAACCTTCTAATTTTGTAATCATGTCAATTATAAATATTGTATGTATTCATACATATTTATCTGTTTTCTTTATTGTAATCATGTACTCACAGAAATTTGTAATCATGTCAATTGTAAATATTGTGTGTATTCATACATTATTTAATTTTTTTTTTCTTCTTTTTTCTTTTTACATCAGCCTGATGAAGGGCATGCTTTTTGCCCGAAATGTTGCCTCAGTCCCAAAAAGGACCTCTATGTCCGGCAAATAAAAAGCATTAATCTAATACTGGAGTGCTGTCTAAATTATTATATCCCCTTCTTCTTACAACACTCAACAGACGTCTGGGGACCGAGGAGACCAATTTCTCAAGTTTAGAAATAGGAATGCTCTCCCATTCTTGTCTAATACAGGCCTCTAACTGTTCAATCGTCTTGAGCCTTCTTTGTTGCACCTTCCTCTTTATGATGCGCCAAATGTTCTCTATAGGTGAAAGATCTGGACTGCAGACTGGCCATTTCAGTACCCAGATCCTTCTCCTACGCAGCCATGATGTTGTGATTGATGCAGAATGTGATCTGGCATTATCTTGTTGAAAAATGCAGGGTCTTCCCTGAAAGAGATGACGTCTGGATGGGAGCATATGTTGTTCTAGAACCTGAATATATTTTTCTGCATTGATGGTGCCTTTCCAGACATGCAAGCTGCCAATGCCACATGCACTCATGCAACCCCATACCATCAGAGATGCAGGCTTCTGAACTGAGCGTTGATAACAACTTGGGTTGTCCTTGTCCTCTTTGGTCCGGATGACATGGCGTCCCAGATTTCCAAAAAGAACTTCGAATCGTGACTCGTCTGACCACAGAACAGTCTTCCATTTTTCCACACAGTGGCGCGGGGTCAATTTTTTTTTGGACAGTGGCGCGGGGTCAATTTGGTGGATGCCCAACCTTTGGGTTTTTCTTTCAGTCCTTTACCTAGATCTATCCCCATATTCGCTATCGACTCTGCTCCTCTGACTCAGGGGAACCTGACACACATTGTACATAACATACATCTTAACATAATAGGTTTATTTCTTGCTATGTCCTTGAAGGTCCTCCTACTCCTATATTATTAGGTCTTCCCTGGTTGGTAGCGCAAAATCCTGTTGTTGATTGGCAGGCCAGGGAGATATTGGAGTGGAGTGAGCATTGTAGGGACTATTGCCTAAGTAGCAGTTGCTCAGCCACCTCCATTACAACCTTACCAGCATTTGTGTCTGACTTTTTTAAGATGTTCTCTCTGAAAAGGGGTGTTAAGAGTTACCACCCAATCGTCCATATGATTGACCGTTTTTTTCCCTGGAGCAAAGTTACCTAAGACCAGGTTATATAATCTTTCTGGCCCCGAAAGACAAGCAATGAAGGACTATATTTCATAGTCTGTCTAAAGGACATATCAGACCCTCTTCTTCTCCTGTGGCTGCAGGGTTCTTCTTTGTGAAGAAGAAAGATGGGGGCCTGCGTCCTTGCCTAGATTTTCGTGAACTAAATCGGGTAACTATCCAAAACCTATATTCTCTTCCTCTCATTCCCGACCCAGATTGCTGGTGCAAAATGGTTTTCCAAAATGGATTTAAGGTGAGCCTACAATCTGATTTGCATCAAAGAGGGGGATGAGTGGAAGACAGCGTTTAACACTCCCGAGGGGCATTATAAAAACCCTGGCCTGTCTTTTAACACTTTGTCAACGATATATTTTGTCATCTTGTCAGCAGATTTGTGGTGATATATCACGACGATATTTGGAGACACACAAGGTACATGTCAGGCAGGTGTTGCAGATTGTACGGATGAATAGGTTATATGCTAAATTGGAGAAATGTGTATTCGCTGTACAGAAGGTACAATTCCTGAAAAATATGGGAGGCAGATATAAACGTACCTGGGGTGAATAACTATGTGTGGGTTTATCGGTCCTTATAAAATAGTCGCCGTCATTAACAGCGTGGCATTTCGCCTAGAGCTACCTCAAACTTTGAAAATTCATAATGTATTTCATAAATCGTTGCTCAAAAAGTATGTTTCACCTCCGGAACCATCACCGTTACCGCCCCCTCCAATCATTGTCGATGGCAATTTGGAGTTTCAGGTGATTCAGAATCGTAGATTTTAGTTTAGTCTGTTGCTCCCTGCAATATCTGGAGCATTGGAGGGGTTACAGTCCAGAAGAAAGAATATAGGTGCCAGCGTCGGAAGTAAACTGTGGAAATTCATTTTTTCCACATTTCTCATCTGGAGAGACCTGGTCCTGAGTGTCCGGTGGCCACTCGTAGAAAAGGGGGTACTATCATGAGGGTGTCACAACCTATTGCTGACCCTGTTGTGCCTGTGGTCAGAATAGCACACCTTTGCATGGAACTAGTAAACTTAGACGACCTATTGCTAAGAGGAAGGTGCCTTTAGTGCACCAGGTTTGCCATCCATTGTCTGGTTATAATTAGAGTGTGCGTGCGTTGGCTTTTTAAGGGACGGGTAGTGCAGGCGTCCTATGGGCCAGCAGAAGAGGCCTGACAGAACTCTGAATCTTCTCCCACAAAACTTTATATCTGTATCCTCCACTTCTCCTGCTTTATAACATTCTGCCTGAAGATTGCACTGCATTTTGTGTTAACAGGTCCTCTTTAAGTACTGTAAAAGATGGAAGAAGTAGGAGAGAATGTTGCAGGATTGAGAGCTAGAGGTTGGACATGAAAATAGAAGTATTAGAGAAAATTGGTGTGCATTAAAAAATTGGTAGGTACTTAAAAAAGGGGTCATGCTGACACAAACTATTCTGAGTCTAACGTAAGTATAACCATATAGTAGAACCTCTTTTTTACCTATAACAGCTACTTATTACCTGATTTTATTTTAAAAAGACTGATACTTAAGAAATATTTAACAGCAGAGAGACATTGAAAAATCAGGTCGAGAAAATATTTTTTGCATTACAAGATAACAAATAATTAGAAAATAATTCAGCAGTACTATACTATTGAAAATGAAATGCAAAATATTGTCCTACTGTAGCAGTCAGCACAGAGAGATAAACTCCTATATAGATATGTAATCCATTGTCAATTTACTGCTTCTGTGAGGGGACTGCTATCTGAAGATAATCATCATGATAACTGTATTATGTAGAACAGGGATGGTAATATGATAGCTCTACTGTTCTCTTGATAGTCCTAGATAAAGATGCCCACAGAGGAGCATTTCACTTATCAGTGTAAGGGCTGTATTACACCAACAGATTATCTGACAGATATTCTGATCAGATCTTTTGTTATACACAACAACTATTGGTCTGATTGGACACAAATTGGTCAGATAATTTGTTTGTGTAATACCTAATTTGTGATATTCTAATTGAGTCACTCATCCCGTTTCCACAAGCAAAGGAGTGACTTTAAATAATTACAGTATCTCTCAAAAGTGAGTACACCCTAACATATTTGTAAATATTTTAGTATATCTTTTCATGGGACAACACTGAAGATATGACACTTTTGTAAAGTAGTCAGTGTAAAGCTTGTTTAACAAATTTGGTGTGCCCTCAAAATAACTCAACACACAGCCATTAATGTCAAAACCGCTGGCAACAAAAGTGAGTACACCCCTAAGTTAAAATGGCTAAATTGTTCCCAAAGTGTCAATATTTTTTGTGGCCACCATTATTTTCCAGCATTGCCTTAACGCTCTTGGGCATGGTGTTCACTAGAGCTTTACAGGTTGCCACTGGAATCCTCTTCCACTCCTCCATGATGACCTTGTGCTCCTCCACCTTCCATTTGAGGATGCCCCACGGATGCTCAATAGGGTTTAGGTCTCGAGACATGCTTGGCTGACACCCAACCTTTCAACCTCTGCAGCAATACATCTATTTGAAATTACAAACTCTGGATATGAAGCTGAGTTGGAATACGATCGACCAACCAGGTAGCCAAAGCTGATTGTATAGACAACACTGGGGTATGGGAGCAGAAGGACTGAACTATAGGAGAATCTTTTATTATCCTCTGCACCATACTCCCTGTTGTA